>NC_056726.1:1432805188-1432862688 GCF_019279795.1 Protopterus annectens
GCGTGCGAGATTGAGTCAGACTAATTATTATGAAGGAATGGATGGTATGGAGAAGATAAGAAGAATAGGGAAGTGAGGATAGAGGAATAGGATAGCGGTGGGGAGTTGCAGGATCGCATTTATAAGTTATCAAGAGTTGGTGTATAAACACAGTTTTGTATTCAATAAATGGGATTTGAGTCTTTTTTTTAAACTGCAGAGAGTTTGTAATTGTTCACATTTCTGTTGGCAAAGGGTTCAAGATTTTGACTATTCATGCAGAATACAGAGAATCTCCAGTGCATTATTGGATTTGTTAACTTTTAAAAAGGATTTATTATTTGAGTGTAACGATGGGCTATTAGTGTAGGGGAGTAGAAGGTTTTGCAGAGAAGGTTTTTTTTCAGGTTGATATCAAAGTTTATGGGCCAAAGTACGTTGGTTATAAATTAAGAGCTGGGGTTGTTATAGCCAGTTAAGTTGTTTGAGTGAGAGGGAATGGTGTGTTCTAAAGTTGGAGTCTGTTGCAGATTTTGCAGTCTTATTGTAGTGGGTATCTAATTTTGCTAGGTCTGATTTTTTTAAAGTTGTCAGAATGGGTGACTCATATAGGAGTGTGGAGATCAGGTGTGTTATTGCATAGGTAGTCTTTCTGCTGTTGGTTAGGGATTGTCTATTTCTTTAAAGAGTACCAAGTTTTTTATTTACTTTCTTGACTGCGCTATGTTAAATCGAATTTCATACAGTTAACAATCCCAGTTTAGTTTGAGAAACAGAAGAGATGTTGACATTGTTTGCAGATGTGATCTTAAGCAGAGAGAGGGGATGTATAGCTCTAGTGGTTTAGAATATCATGAGTTTGGTCTTGTTGGGCTTTAGAATAAGCTGAGCCTCAGAAAGCCATGTTTCATCTGCTGAGAAGAACTGTTGCATTAGTTGTTGTAACTGTTGGAGTGATGATGTAGCACATATTAATGTAGAATCATCTGCATATTGGACTAGGGAGGCACACTGGGTAGCAGTGTGTAAAATGTTAGTGAAAAGCGTGAAAAGGTATTGGCCTGTAATTAGACCATTCTGATGATTTACCCCCTTTGTGTAGTGGAATGATGTGTGAAATTTTCCAGATTGCTGGTACCTTTTGTTCAGAGATGGATCGGCTTATTAAGATGGATACTGGATAGGAGATGGCATCAGCAGCCTAATTGAAATATTCAGCTGGTAGGTCATTAGCTGCTACGGTTGTTGGTTTGAGTTTTTTTCAGAAGTTATTATAGTGTCTGTTTGTAGAGGTTGAAATCAAAGGTGCTACTATCTAGGCTTGCTGTGGGAATTTCTCTTAAGGTGGTGGAGCAGTTATTATTTGTGAGGGCTAATATGGACTCTGTGAAATACTTATTAAACTGCATAGCTATAGAGCCTGAGTTGTTAGTAGTTATATGAGATAGTTTTATAGCCATTCTAACATCATGGTTTTTGTTGCTGGGAAGAAGTTAGAGTACCAGGTAAAAATGAAATGAAGTGAAGCATAGGTATAAATGACACAAGTGGCAGAGATTAGGAATTATGAAATACAAATCTTAACCAAAGAGTTGTAATGCTGACCAAAATGTCTTGGGGTAAATACAAATATCAAATACTGATTTGGAAGTATTGTTTTGCACAAGTCAGCTTTTTCATTTATCACTCTTTAAGAAAATATCTAATCATTAATGCATGACATTAAGCCTTGCATTAACGTTTACCTTCTCAATGACAATTATTTTAAATTGATACACAGTATAATGAGAGGGAAAATACTGGCATATGTACAGGATGGTTATCAATGTTCCCTTTTATAAATTTAGCACAGAGTTCAAATGATTTCATCATCTACTTAGTATTTTAATACACTCTTCACAGAACAAGAGACTGTCTGTGTAGTCACTTTTTACCACACAAACTGTATTAAAAGTATATTTTTTATGTGTAGATTTCAGCAAAGCCAGAAAGATAAGAATTATAAAACATTAAGCAGAACATATGGCATGACAATACAGTTTTATTTCAGATTTTAGAAAGTATTTCACCTGTTATTATAGTATATGAATTTATTTCAATGTTTATTTCATCACAAGACCTGCATAGGAAGTGAAACTGATTCAGGTGTTTTTCTCCTGCATGCTCCTTAATTGAATCTACAACTATATAACTATTGGACCTTATAATTCTCTAGCTCATGCACATAACAAAGGAGACATGACTCTTAGTTGTTTCTTCAGGGCTATTTTTGCCACCAGTGCTACTGGATACAGTCCATTATTCGTCACTCTCCCATCACAAAATATATTTAGTGCAACAGCTGTTCTTGTCCATGCAGTTTCTGTTTAATTTCTCCAAATCTTTTAGGTTTCTAGTATCATGATGGGAATGGACCCCATTCTTAAGTCAGGGTATAATTAAACATTCATTAAATTAGTATTGTTTCAGTCTTTGATGTTACCCAAAAGTGTTCTTTGTAGTGCTCACAATGTGCCCAGAAATGACTCATTCTGCAATCCATATCGAGTTTCAGGTACTGGAAGCACATCTAAATACAACTGAAGATATGTTTTATTGGTCCCGTTACTCCTACTGCTGCTGGAACTGTCTGGGTATCTTTCTTGCACACTATTATTGTTTCTGCCTACAAATGCTGATATTTTATGACTCTGTGTCTCTGTAAGTGAGATGCTGTAATTGCTAGGTGTAGCAATTTCAATTATGAATGTTACTTTTATCTTTTTTTTCATAGACGTCTATGTTTAGTTTTCTCATATTTGTTTTTTGAACTAAAGGTAAAGGGTGGTTCCAAGCTACGTTTTGCAGTTTGTGTTCCCAATGCTTATCAGCTACTTCTGTACTGTGGGGTTTGCGCAACCCTCAGTGCAACAATCTTAACACACTATTGTGTCCTTCAGTGTACAGGCCCTCTGCCATGAATGTATCGGACCCAGCAACAAGGCATGTGACTGCTTCCAATTATTTTTTACAGATCCTACATTTGTCTATTTATCCCATATCTTTAATGGAATTTGTAAATCAATGTATACTTAGTCCCCTATCCTGGGCTGCCATTGTTAACCTGTCATCCTTTGGTTTCAGCTTACCTGTCCTTAATCATTCCTGTGTGTCAGATCCTGATAAGCATGAGGTTGTTTTTGGAGATCTGTATACTTACCATGGTATTTATGGCTTATCTGCATTTCTTTCCTTCTCGTTTGATCCTTCTATTTGCATTCTTTCTTTTTTTTGGCACATTTGATTGTGGTCCAGTTTTTGTCTTTATCTAGTTTGATTTCCATTTCTACTTGCCACCTGAATGTTTTTGTTAAACTAAGCAGAGATGTTGTCTTAGACTTTCTGTCCTCATATTGCAAAACTTTCTCTGTGTTTGGATTTGATAAGGTCACCAGATCTGTGTGCAGTCCAATGATTGCATATCTATACATGTAATCAATTTCAGGGAGGCCCATACCTCGTTCAGAGCATGGGAAATATAATCTTGGTACACACTGATTTTTATACATTATTTGATGTGTAAAACATTTTTCTTGTTTTAATGTCCAACTGATCCAATACTTTTTGGGGACAGACAATCACACCAAAAACATGGATGTGTATAATGAGTTGAAGGTGAACTGTTAGCCAACTCAGCTCTCCAATACCCAGGATTACCCATGTGGGGAAGGAGAGATACTTTACTGCAGCAGTGATCCTACATGAAAGACTGCTATTCTGCTGAGTTCCTAACACAACTATATGTTCTTCATATTGATCACTGTTGCAGTTCTAACCTTTGGGAAGATTCCCAAGGCTTTGTACAAAAATTACTAGGCTATTTACTTACCTAGGGCAGAGTGCAGGACCCCATAATGGAATCAGAAGTGAAATCAAAATCTGCTTTTTAATTGGCTGGGATTTCTGTCTGCAGTTGTTGAAAAGGTGTGTATGGGGGACAAAGTGGCTGCTTCTAGAATCTCCTGGTTATCTAGTCTTATAATAAAGGCAGTAGTAGCTCCACACTGGCCATGAAAGATTGAGCCCTGACTTTACCTTTTAAGTGTTTCCCATTTTGAGAGTACAAGAAGTTGATGTAAAGAGTCAGCCATTTAGAGAAAGCTTGTTTTAAGCTGGGTTCCACTCCTTATTATTAGGAAAAAGAAATAATCATTGCCTTGTTTTTCTTTGTTCTTTCTAATATCTTTAATAGCTTAAACCTCCTGTAGTGGATGCCCATGGGATGTATGCAAATGACACCTTAAAGACATACCAGTGTTTCAGCTATATAGCTTTTGAATGCTCATGTCTTTTTGCTTTTTAGGTTTTTATGGACATATTCTGCATGATCTGGTTGCCCTGAAATAATTTAAAAGAATGGATTCCAGTGCGTCTGCTATAAGGGTTTAGAATTCAAGGTCCTCTCTGAAAAGACAAACAGACACCAAGACTGAGCTGTATCTGGTGGATGCATCATAAGGGTACAAGGGAATAGCCATTTTCACGGAATGAATATGCTGATAAAATGCCCAAATGTGCCAAATGAACAACTACCCGAACAAACAAGACAAATTTAATGAAGCACATTTCGTGTGTTACTTTGTACAAACTTCCTCAGATATAGGAATTGTTTCTATTGATTAGACATTTATAATGACATTTATAATGATTGGGTGAAAGTGGTCATGCGATCAGTTAATTTCTTTTAATAATGTAATTGTTTAACAGTTTTGTATCTGAGGAAGTTTGTACAAAGTAACAAATGAAATGTGCTTCATTAAATTTATTTTGTTTGTTCGGGTAGTTGTTCATTTGGCACATTTGGACATTTTTGCAGTTTTTGTTGTTTTTCAGTTCAGAATGAATATGTTGGTGCCATACACACCTCAAGTACCACTGATATTTTCTCCTGTGCAGCCTTTCTAGGGGAACTGTAACATTTATTTTTTAAACAAGCAAATAGATGATTTTATATTATTTGCAGCATTGTGCTAAATTTGTCCAGAATTACCTGTCTACTGATGTCTATATACAGTGTGCATACTTAATATGTCTTCCCTAAAAAAGGAGCCATGGGTTAATGAAACTACTAAATTATCACATTTGAAATAAATAAATAAATGAGGAAGAATGGGAGACATGGAATGCCCATGGACAACTAATGTTTCCGGTGTACTTCCTTGCAGTTTCATTTTTCTGTTGTAGCCAGACTATGTGCACCTGAAACTAAATGAACTTCAGATTTTAGTTCTTATTTATATGACGTCTTAATTCAGGCATACTTTATGGAGGCCTTACAGTCTACCCTACAACAGTCTTATCTATAGTTTTTGGACATAGACAAACTCATATAGATTGGCAGCCTTCTTATAGAAAAAAAAACGATTTTTAGAAGCACCTTTCTCTCACAGGCAAATTCAAATTATTAAATTCAAATGATGGTATGATTTTTCAATACAGTTATTAAAGAAAGTCATTTAATGAGAAGAACATTCAAAGTGGTTATTGAGGTTCACGTTTTCCAATATTCTAATGTTTCCTTTGACAAGACTCCACAAAAATGAACATAACACAAGGAAGGGAATCAGAAGAATGAGCCATTCAAGCTCTTTCTGCCTCTTCTGACGTCTTTAATCAATGAGTTGTTGTGAATCATCCAATGGATAACACTAAATCTCCCAGGTCATTTTCTTTAACTGATCAGAAATTACCCACATATACATCAGATTACCCACATATACATCAGATTACACTTCGATCATCTACATCAAGCACAGTCAATTAAGTGAATTTGGTCCTCATCTCAGTAAAAGAAACATAAATGTTATCCTCCTGGCTCTTACTTCCTTCTAAAAAATTTCCAGCTGAGCAGCTTGCAGAGAGTAAAAGACAATACGGCAGTGATCTAGCATATTTCAAACAAGAAGCCATTTAGTTTTACCAGTTGTGTAGATAGGTGCTGATAATGTGGGAATTGGCATCCATTTAAATGGAATATCGTACAGTGATGGTGAACCTATGACACACTTGCCAAAGATGCCACATGCCACAACGTTTAGGGTGACATGTCAGTGATCACCAGCACCCAAGTTACCAAAGACACTGATTTTACATTCATTGCTCATGTGAAGTGCTTTAAATTAACTTGGGTTTGGTGTGTCAAAAGCTCCTGGCACACAAGGTTCGCCATCACTGCAAGAAAGCCAAGAAAACACTTAAAACCTTGGTTAGACTGATATATCAATATATCAGGTCCCTATTAAATTGCCAAACATTTCAAAAGTTCGAATGTCATATGGTCAACACCATATGATCGAACTTTGAAAAGTTCGAAGGTGAAAGGCAACAGCTCCATACACGCAGAATGGGAAATTTTCCCTTTTCTGCACTGTGCGGTCTCAGAGTTGGTATAGTTAAGTAGGGGGGGTGTGGGGGTGCAGGGGGGCTTTCCCCCTGTTCAGAGCATTAAGGTAAGTTTTTTTTTTTACTTTTTTATTATATATTCGAGGTTTTAAGTTTCACTCATATGTTGTCGAAAATATGAGGCTCGAAATTTTGAAGCTTCGAATATATAATCTAAACCCCAATATATCTATATATCTATATCTATATCTATATCTATATCTATACAGATAGAGATCTATCACTCAAGTCTGTTGCATCCTTTAGTGAGGGCAACCAGTGTCTTACCAATTTCTCAGAATATGGGTCCTCTTCCCCCCATCTTTTCTAATTCTAAAATTGATTTTAAATACAAAAAGAGATAAAGCAAATTTAATGCTAATTGTTTCAGTCTGCTCCAGGCAATCATGACTAATACATCTGACAGTAGTAGAACCCATTACTTTACCTCTCAGCAACAATCTGCCACAACAAGAAGTGGGTGACTCCATCCTGTAGCAGGGTTCTTCATCTAATGGCATGTGGATGTCAAGTTAATTTTTGACTGTCATTTTTTCTCTGATAAAGTGCTATCCATTAAAAAGCTAGAAGATTATATTTATATGTCACTTTGATTTCCCATATAGTGCCAGAATATTCCCATTAAATTGGAATTGTCTCAGCACCGCAAGTGTTACAGTACCAAATGTAATTGTTTAAGACATGCCCTGGGATTCATGAAGCTCGGTTCAAAGACGGCATTAGGCTTGCGCCGACCGTGCGGCGTAGAGATGGCGCAGTAGCGCCATATGCATATTAATGAAGGTGCGCTGCCACTACATCCACGGGCATAGGCAATGTGCGCGAGTGCATGGGGCGTGTCGAACCACCGCACAGAGGTGTGGACATGTCAGCTGTTTACGTGCAACCTAAAATGCTGAATATTACAGCCTGCCTCCAATAGTAATCACACCTGTCAATGTCAGTGGATACTGAAATGTATGCAAGGCATGCAAGACAGTTTTGCAAACACAAAAATAAGAAGCAAACACAAATGCACATAGCTGAATACTGAGTACCCATCCGTCGAACAAATGACATTTAAAACCCCGTGCCTGTATTCTCTTGTAGTGTTGATAGTTATACCAAGTGGAAACAAAATGCATCATGTTACCATGCCACCAATAGCTAAGTCTAGGCCAATAGTCAGGGTTACCACCTGTCCCACATTGTGAGGGACAGTCCCCCTCTGGGCAGTTGTGTCCATGCCAAAACCATTATAAATGTAAAATATCCTGCGATCGTAGGACATAATTATGTCCCACATCTTAGGTAATAGTCACATAGAATAGTTATTTTCATATATAACATACCTACATGTTACAAGAAACAGAATAAGCAAGTAAATGAAACAGAAAAAGCAGCTAAACTTCTACAACAATAAGCTTACATTTAGGCATAAAACAAAAGTACTATCCATTGTACTGACCGTGGGTATGTGCTGGCCTGTAAAATCTGATGTGTGGCCCGAATATATCCCATCCTGGCCATATGAAAAGGTGGCAACCCTACCAATCGTCAGAGCATTCACCGAACATCTGCCCATTCGCAGTCCAAGGCATCCTTGTCAGGATCGGCCAAAGATAAACGGGTATGACCGGGGTCTACCTACCATGTCATGAAAGATAAGTATTTGCGTGTACCTATATGCGTGATGTACAGCATGTGGAAGGTGAAAAATGCTAGGGTAGTCCTCACAACCAAACAGGTACCAGAGATATGTAGTGCATGCAGTGTGTTCCCTTGACCGTGCCATGGGCCATCAACCAGAGAAGGGATGGATGGAGTGTGTGGAATATGGGTGTGGGAGGGACAGGTAATGTAATAATTTGCAAAGGGGAGACTGTGTTGGATGCACAATAGGTGAACTGCAGGAGTATGAGGGAGCAGTGGGTGAATCAGAAAGAAACACAAAGAACAAACATACACATCCACAATACAACCTGACAAGCCATACTGTAGAACACAATCCCACAAATATATGAATATTAAAATGTGCAATACACATGTACAGAAACGTCACCAGCACATACCCACATAATAGTATGAACTGAACTGAGCCATCCAACCACAACTCACTTGGATGCATAATTGAATACCCATCATCCCCTCTACAGCACACAACACCCCCATTCCTGAACGTCGACCAAATCCAGCCATACTCAGGCTGCTAGCTTGGCGCAGCCATATCTGCACATAGTGACCACTACTCATATCTAGTAGGCAGTCTCACCCTAGGCAGTGTCAGGATTTCAAACTATGTATCTCTTGCATGTATAACCCTATCATGTTTTCATAAATCCAAAAATATCGACGTTTATTGGCTTGTTCAAGTTTTGGATATCCCTCATGGGATAAGTATTCTGTGTAAACAACAGACTTGGTGTCATGACATGATGTCCAGTCCTGTAGACATATGTACACAAGTTGTATGTGCAGTAATGGTTCACGAGACTGCTCAGCCTCCAGCCGGACATGCAGAACCTACTACCTGGGATTAAACACCTGACCATGATGCATGGCTCCCCACATGAATTATCGAGAATATATACATTACACATTCGTATAGTGGCAGTTGGATATAGGGTGATTAAGGCGCTGATGTAAGCAGGGTACCTCCTGTCTCACTTTGTGAGGGATAGTCCCTGTTTGGGTAGGTGTGTCCTGACCAAAAATAATACAATGGCAATGGTCCTGTGATTGTAGGAAATAATTATGTACCATATTTCATGTAACAGTTGCATAAAACAGTTATTTCTGTATGTAAAATATGTAAATCTTACAAGAAACAGAATAAGCAACTAAACTGCTGCAAGAATAAGCTCTTATCTAGGAAAATAAGTAAAGTTCTAAATGCTGTACTGACCGTGGGTATGTGTTGGCCTGAAAAATCTGGTGTGTCCCGAATATATCCCATCCTGGCCATATGAAAAGGTGGCAACCCTACCAATGGTCAAAGCATTCACACAATAACTGGCCAGCCTCTTAATCCCCCCTAAAACCAGTGACCTTTGGAGGAAAGGTGGTGAATTACACTGAATGAATAATGAAAATAATTAAGAGTAAATAGACGTCTTTACTTCAGAAAATAAGTATTAACACATATGCTCTCATTCTGTCAACGTTTCATGTTAATAGTACTAATATTGTAAAAGTGTCCATGATTGTTCCAGATTTGTCCTTGCCTTGTCCCTGTTACTGTTGAAATTAGTCACTGAGTGGTTGAGAGGTCCATACACATATGTACACCAACCAACTGTCACATTTGTTGCCAGTACTGTTGACTACCTGCAGTGAAGTCATATATCCTAGCTACAATCCATGCGGAATGTACCACAGATGATGAAGTGGTCAAACAGGTGACTAAGGTGTGTCTGTTTCTGGGTCCAAGCCATGCTAGGGCCGCTAATTTTATGTGATGGCCAGAATAATGTCCGTCGGATATAGGGAGGTAAAGCCAGTGGGGATGCGCGACAGACATTCAACAGTATGTGAAATGTAAATAGGTATGTAGGTGTTATATATATATATATATATATATATATATATATATAAATGAACATATAACCAAAAGCAGTGTATAACGAATGTGAAGTTAAACACCAGCGAAACCCCCCCACCCTGTATTATGTTGTGCCAACATATCAAGCTGGTCAGAGGTGGGCAAACCCCTGCGTCTGTAAACACAGGTAGAATGGTGGTAACATTGGGACTAACTCTGTCCACGTGCTAATTCTGACTTTCGAATGGGTACAGGGCTGTTCCGGTCACCAGTTGGACAAGCCTAAACCCGGATGACCACATGAACACCCTGACAATGAAACACACGTATGTGCCAGGACTATAAGCTTTGGAGTTCTGAATATCCTCGGAGTGAGTAAACATGAAGCACGGGTCCAGAGCAGTAGGGAATGGCGCATGTGTAGTACTGCAGTTTTCCCAGCAGGAGAATGGATGCCTGCTGTGTAAGTGAAGTGTTGAGGCGTGTGTTCGGGTAACTATGAATCATGGCTATACATATAAATGAAGCAGAACACCAATAGTGTAGTGGTTAGAGCATCCACCTAACGTGAAGGCATTCCTGGTTCAAGTTCGACTACAGCACATATCATTTTCCTTGTGGAATGAATGTCACTGTGCTGCAAAGCCAACATTTAAACATGTAAAGGTGAACGTGTGTTTTGCATGGGGCCATTAACCAGATTCCTTCAATCAAAGTGGTACTGTCATTATGAATAAGGCACATGTAAGCATAAATAAGCGCCAGTAAACATATGTAACTCACAGTAAGCATAGGTGAATGCGCCTGCGCGGGTGTAAGCATCTCCCAGCATAGGAAATCTATGTTTTTTATGTACAGATGTAATTTATATATATATATATATATATATATATATATGTATATATATATATATATATATATATATATATATATATATATATATATATATATATGTATATATATATATATATATATATATATATATATATATACACACACACACACACACACATATATATATATATATATTTGAAGAATGAACACCGTAAGAATAAAGCATACACAAGGGTTGTGATGGGAATCGAGAGTAACTAAGGTATTATATAGTGCTTACAGCATATGTCAGATAAAGTTGCTCAAGAGTGAGCAGAGCACTGCTATTCACACCAGAGGCAGGGTTCTACCAGTGGGCATAACATTGTTGAACTGCTACGTCCACATTACACACAGATGGAGAGTAGTCCATGTTGGGACCACCTACACTTGTAAACCACAAATGGTCGTAATCCATAACACCAGGAAAGGCATGTATGTGCAAATATAAATGGTGGGAGACCCTGTGAATACACGCGGTGGTAAAATGTGTTTAGGGCCCCAAATGCTCTGGAGAGGGCAATGTGTAAAGGTGTGTCATGGCTGTGATATCAAGTGGATAATGGCTGTTACACACGAAACTCAACACGGGTGGGGTGGAGGAACTATGGGTATGCAATTATGGATCCAGGAGTGCCAGGCTTGGTTGGGCCAGATCCAATGGACCGCCCCGTGTAGGTCAGCTAGTATGTAATAGGTATATATGCATACGCACATGCAGACAACAATATGTTGAAGTACATTCTCTGTAACACATGCACTCCATTTATGGACATAAAATATGCATGTGTACACACAAACAAAGACAGTAGCTGTAATAATAGGCTGCGCAGACGAGGAACATATCAAATGACACTGTATCACATCACAATTACCATCGGTAATCCATACATGAACATATTGTGACATCTGTCCACTGTATAACATGCTAAATACCGATTACAAGATAACTAGAGTGAAGAGTCGGTATCATAATGGCTAAGGTAATAGCATGCTGGTGAAGCATATATAAAACCCAATACGCATGTGTACATGTGTAAGTGCGTATGAGTGGGAAATGTATTGGTCAACAGACACACAGATGTATATATATTCATATATATATATATATATATATATATATATATATATATATATACACACACACACACACACACACACACACACACACACACATATATATATATATATATATACACTCACAAAAAATATATATATATATATATATATATATATGTGTGTATATACATATATATATTTATATATATTTATATATATTACTGTAAATATACACATGTACATACCTAGGTTACGTTATAGCAATTACGGGTAACATATGGTCAGATCGGGCATATGTTAGTGGGAGGTCCAATAAACAAACGTCTACCTCCCACACAACCCCAGCTAGGCCGGTGAGACATACAGACACGCAATAAAGGTAAATACACTGCTGCTTTCCAGGAAACTACCAGTGGGAGTGATCTGCAAAGTCTACACTTTAAACATGGATTACAGGGTCCCATGTGGGACACCAAAACTTTGCCTTGTAGGGAAACCTGTGATGATTGACGTGACCAGGATGTAGCTGTACACGGAACAGTAGGTTGTGCAAGTCTGGTAACACATGGGTTGACAAAACGTATGACAAGTGTCCCGACACAGGGAGAGTGGGCAATGTGTAGGGGTGTGTTCATACCCCAGCTGCACTCACAGTAAGGATGAGTGCTGTAGAGGGTTGTCAGGTAGGGGAATAATGGGCCTAAGTGTGCAGGTGTTGGTTGGCAGAGATGTATTAGGCCCGCCCCATGGAAGTAATTAATATTCCTATGTGGGTATAGCAGACGCCCATACTTCCAAAACCTTAAGAGCACATCTACTGGATAGTCCGTAAACCATTGCGGGAACACATAGGGACTATATCAGTGAACTGTACCTGATTATCATGGACGTCCATGATTACGAATCAGAATCTAACACAGTCCTAACTAAACCCTTCCAGAACTAGTGATATTAGGTGGACAGGTGGAGGAATAGACGTAATGACTAATGACAACATGTATGAGTCATAAACAGCATGTACCTCGACAAATGTGTATGAATACATATGCTCTGGGACTGTCAGTGTGTCAGGTTAATAGTACCAATCATCTAAATGTGTCCCTGAGGGTGTTATGCAGTGTCCCTGATTCAGTGTTCATTCTCCCCCATTCGCATGTGAGGTCTGCTTGTGATGGAAAGCGCATATTCCGCCAACTACCTTAGGTAGATGATAGCATAATAGGTTTGGGTTACCACCTGTTCACCTTTGCAAGGGACACTCCCCTTTGGGCAGTTGTGTCCTGCAAAATAAATGTTATTATGGCACATGGCCTGTGATTTAGGGCAATGAATCCATATATTGTTTGTAGTGGTTGTATAAAACGATTATGTTGTATCTGAAACACCTAGATGTTATAGGAAACAGTATTAGCAACTATAATGCTACAAGAATAACCTTTACTTATGCAAATCAGTGAAGTAGTCTATTTTCTACTGGCTGTGGGTGTGTGTTGCCTTGCCAAATCTGACATCTCTACATATAGGTCCTATAGGGCTGCCACCTTTCCAAATGGCCAAAGTGGGACCTGCTCCATTGAAATGTCAGATGTATCATGTCAGAACATACCTACAGCCGTGCTAAGTACAGAACTATATGTATTAGCACAAATAAAAGCTTAGTCTAGTAGCAGTCCAGTTGCTTATGCTACTTCACATAACATATAGAAGTGTCATATATGCAATAACTGTTACATGCAACTATTAGAGAAATGTAAAATATAATATTGTCCTGTAATCAGGACATTTGCTATGTCTTGATTATTTCCGCATGATACATACGCCTAAGGAGGGACTGTCCCATGCAAAGTAGGGCAGGTGCTAATCCTAAAGTCTCACCTTGGCCAATTTAAGAGGTGGCAAATCTACAATACGTATGTGGTAGCATGACCCGGCAGATGGATGTGGGCCCCAACACATATTTACTTGTCTGCATTGCAGAGTATCAGTTCCCATGTATCAGCCAGATGGGAGCAGATTGTATGAGGAACATGCATATAATATGATTAACTCACTGATCAGGCCACCGATTCTGTACAGTCGCACGCCATGCCGTCTTCTAATGGTCAGCCATACCTGATATTGTAGTCATGTAGTCCGATGTAATAGGCATCACAAGGGATCACGCTTACCCAGCGTGAGTGACACATGCAAGCACCAATGTCGGTGCATGTGCAAGTGACGGAGCGAGCGAGTGTAAGTGTGTTTGGCTACCAGTATGCGAGTATTGCACTGATAAAGAAATGTGGAGTCTAACCAAGTGTAAGAAGCTGTAACCAGAGGTTAGCAGTGCTTAATACCATGCAAACCCATGCACAACCACTCCCAACTGCTTCAATGTGCCTTACCCACTCTGTATCCAATGGGCTTGTTCTGGCCCACAAATAAATAACCGTCCTTTACAAGTGTTGGTAGCAACACCCTGCGCACACAGCTAATGTGAATTAACAATACACCATGGCAAATATACAGACAATAGACAGTACCACACACATACCATACAGCACAGTCATCCAGCAGTATAGCAATGTACTGGCAGATATGTCCAAACCACTGGTGTTTGCAGACCTGGCCGTCTTGTGTTTATGTGTGTGAGCATGCCCAGTATGACCATTCCGCATGTTGTCGACTGACATTGCCGTCATACCTTCATGTGTTTGAGCATGCCCAGTATGGCCAACTGTATTGCATGTGTTACATGTCCAGGTAGTCAGTACTGTGGTGCCAACCTCTGCATTGTACACTGACAGGTGGCATGCTGTGTCTGCAGGGTATCCATCAGTCATGTGGCATTGACTGTTGCTACATTTCTGCACAGCGTGGGGGGACATCCGACTGTATCCACATTCCTACACAGCACCGGGGCGCACCTGACTGTTGTTACATGTGTACATTGGAAGGGGGCACACCTGACACTTGTACACTTTTGCTACTACTGTACTGGTATGTTAGGTACTCCATTTCAGTGTGTAGACCTACCTGTTGTGCTGGCTAGAGGCATACCAGTGTACTCCAGATCTTAGCTTTAATTACCAACATATTAGTTTCAGATGTCCTAGCCTTCACAACCTACATCCAACTGCCTGGCCTGCTGTAGTCTGTCTGTGTGGGTCTGTGGGGGGGTCATCCATTGGGCATATTCAGAGGCCATAGTACAGCATTTGTCTGTGTTGGTCTACACCTTTCCAGCTGGTTGAGACTTGTGTGGGCTGTATGGACACACATGATGCTCAGCCCATTACCCACAGTGGGTTATGACACCCTGTGTACTACTGGCTACTATGGTGACCCCGGTATGTGCTACATATGTCATGGTGCCACTATGGATGTCTACTGTCTGCTGCCTTAACATTCGGCCACCAAATTCCCTTGCATGCTCACATCCATACCATAGCTTCAGGTAACAACACATTCTAATACAACTGCCAGTTGGTAGGTTGATTGACTTACCTTCAGGGTGTGCCAGACCTGAGGATAGTGCTGGAGGGCTGCCTATGTCGGATGCACACAGTGCACTTCCTATACATGGCTGAGCACAGGTAGTGTCATGTTTGGCATCCCTTTTACTGTCTGTGTGAGTCAGAGAGGGTGACATTCCCTGGGTACCTACTGTGTCAGTGCATATGCTATGCATTGCCTTTTTGCCAAGGCCAGGTCATACTGGGCACGCCTCCTTCTGCCTACTGGGTCTGGCTCAGGTTGTTCCTCCTCTGAGTCACTCTGTGCCTGTACAGACCTTGGCATTGGTGGGGGGCTGTGTTTTCCTGACCCATGCTGTTCCTGCTGCAGCGGTTTCCACAGGATCATATTGTGTAGCATAGCACATACCATAACAATTTGGGTGCATGTAGCTGGTGAATACTGCAAGGCTCCACTGGATGTGTCCAGACACCGGAACCATGACCTGAGCATCCCAACCACATGCTCTATTATATGTCTGGCCTGTGCGTGTGCCTCATTATGGCATAGTTGTTCAGGTGTTTGTGCATTTCTGATGGGTGTCATCAGCCACAGCTCCAGTGGGTACCCAGCATACCCCAATAGGTGATCGTAGGGGATGTCGATATTGGCAAAGCTGTGGTACAGCTGCGTCAGATGCCAGATATCAGAATTGCCATAGCTTCCAGGGCAGCCAGCACACACATTCAGTATAATGCCCTGGGCATCGCACATGACCTGGCAGTTGATGGAGGGGATGCCCCTGTGGTTAATGTTGGAACTACCATGCTCTGGGTGGTGCTTTGATGCATATGTGCATGCAGGCTATAGAACCCACTACCCCAGGGTAGTCTGCCATTTGGTGGAAGAGACGGATATTGCTGGTCAACACCTCATGTGTGTTGAGGAAATGTACGTGCTCACTGGCTTGTGGTGGCATGGCATCCAGGAACTGGTGGAATACTTTGGATGCAGATGTCTGTGAGATCTCCATGATATCCCCAGTTGTGCTTTGGGAGGTACCTGTGGCTAGTATACCTAGGCCTACAAATACCTTGGTATTCACTGGGATGGGTTCCCCTCGGCCTGGTAGATGTGTCAGGTGTGGCCGGCACAGCTCAACAATCTGCTGTAGGAGGTCTCTGTCCACCCCATAGTGCTCCACTATCTGCAGCTCATGTAGCCCCTGGTAGCTTACCCTGGGTCTGTACAGTCTTCTCTTTCTCCTCACTGAGGGTTGTTCGTCAGCATTCACATCCTCACCACCCTCAGCCTCCTACACATGTTGATCTATGTTGCCTGCTGTAGCCCTTCTCATTTTGTTGGATTGTTTTGTAAAATTTCCTTGCATGTATACACCGGTGGTGTAGATTGTGGAAAAACCCAAGGGTATAGTGCTTGCTCACTTTATCATAGTGTTCTGGGCTGGGCTGGGCCTGTAATCTGCTGATTGTGATAATTATCACCTGTTTGCTCAGCTTGTTCACCTCGACTACTCTCCTACTGCTGTTGTCCCTCCCAATGGCACTAGGCAGGTATAGACACACCCCTAGCTTAGGCATGCTAAGACAGGAGCAATCCTGAGACACAGGGCTCCAATCTACGTACAGTATGCCTGACACCCCCCATGCTTTCACCTATATTCGAGTCCTGCACCTGGCTATCTATACACATACACTCTTGGGATCTGCATCACAGCCTGGGGATAAACGGGATTCACTATTTTCCGCCTCATTTGCATAGTATTGTCTTCTAATGCATAGTTATATGACCCATACTGAGCCTCCACAAAAATAACAACTGCTTACTGTCACGCAGATCTGCACACAACTGGTTAAAAGTGCCTTACTATCACCGTATTCAATGTCCCTTGTTCTTCCCAGCAACAAAACAACCAGCCTCTGCACAGCTTGAACCTGGGACCCTGCACACCACAGATGATGTGCTTTACCACTAAGCCATGGCAGATATACATATATCTGAGGTTATCATGTACAGATCATCCAGCACAGGCATTCAACAGTATAGGACATGTATTCCATCATGTAGATTTATGTGTGCTAATGTATATATATATATATATATATATATATATATATATATATATATATATATATATATATATATATATATACATACATATATACATATAAACACACATACATAGATATAGAATATATATCTCAACAGCGGACCATGTGACACCAAAGCATTAGACAAGAATGAAAAGGAAACCACATGCACCTCCTGCATTATGTACTGGTGTTAATATCAAGGCAAGTGTGTTTCTGTATGTCATACGGGTTCATACTGTATTAAGGGTAAGATTAGTGCTGCTGACATTACTCACAAGACCTATTGCCGAATGTATGTGTATGTCTTGCCAACCCAGTCTCTTGGACGATTGTGACATTTATGGCCACTATATAGGAAAACAACAAAATACACTCTTCAACACATCCAGTAGCTAGCCACTCACAGACACCAACACATAGAATATGACTGCCAAACACACACACCTGTCATGCCTTGGAATAGAACACCTACCTGTCTATTCTATCACACTATAACATTACGCAGTTACAGAACGTGCTACCGAGATTACTGGGGCACAGCACTCCCAGAGGTGTACTTCTAGGTGGGTGACATTGTCAGCAATGGCATAGTCGGTGATAGGGATTGTATGGAGTGTGAGCAGTCTAAAAGCACTATTCTGTCCCCAAGCAGACAGAGACACACACACACAAAGTTGGCATGGCTGGGATTAGAACACATTCCTAACTATCTTATCACACTACAGCATTATGCAGTTACAGAATGCACTACTGATATTACGTTGTCACAGCACTCCCAGAGGTGTACTTCTAGGTGGGTGACATCATCAGCAATGGCAAAGTCGATGATAGGGATTGTATGGAGTGTGAGCAGTCTAAAAGCATATTTTTGTCCCCAGGTAGACAGAGACACACACACAGTTAGCATGGCTTAGATTAAAACACTGACCTAGCTAACTTATCACACTACAGCATTACGCAGTTACAGAATGCGCTACTGAGATTACTAGGACACAGCACCCCCAGAGGTGTACTTCTAGGTGGGTGACATCAGCTTTGGCAAAGATGGCGATAGGGATTGTATGGAGTGTGAGCAGTCTAAAAGCATATTTCTGTCCCCAGGGAGATGGAGACACACACATACACTCACACAGAGTTGGCATGGCTGGGATTAGAACACCGACCTAACTACCTTATGACACTACACCATTATGCAGTTACAGAATGTGCTACCTATATTGCTGAGACACAGCACTCCTAGAGGTGTACGTCTAGGTGGGTGACATCATCAGCATTGGCAAAGACAGCGATAGAGATTGTATGGAGTGTGAGCAGTCTAAAAGCATATTTCTGTCCCGAGGCAGACTGAGACACACACACACACACACACACACACACACACACACACACACACACACACACAGCATGGCTGTGATTAGGACACCGACCTAATTACCTTATCACACTACAGCATTATGCAGTTACAGAACATGCTACCAAGATTACTGGGATGCAGCACTCCCAGAGGTGTACTTCTAGGTGGGTGACATCATCAGCATTGGCAAAGACGGCGATAGGGATTGTATGGAGTGGGAGCAGTCTAAAAGCATATTTGTGCCCCAGGCAGATGGAGACACACACGCACACACAGTTGGCATGGCTGGAATTAGAACATTGACCTAACTGCCTTATCACACTACAGCATTACACAGTTACAGAGCACGCTATCGAGATTACTGAGACACAGCACTCCCAGAGGTGTACTTCTAGGTGTGTGACATCATTAGCATTGGCAAAGATGGTAATAGGGATTGTATGGAGTGTGCGCAGTCTAAAAGCATATTTCTGTCCCCAGGCAGACGGAGGCAAACACACTCCAGTGGTGGGATCAGGACAACTGCCTATCTATGGACCACTATTACAATACTACATAGATAAAAGCTGTGCCACAGACACTACACCTTTCAAAACTGTCAGCATGACCTTCTAGGAATGTGGACATCGACATGGAATCTGGCAGTTACGATGTACATACCTGTGAACCTGTGTGTTCAATGTAGGAATCCATTCTGAAGTGGGGTATGGCCATCTGTTGACTGGACAACTACTATCGCTATACAGGGTGACAATGGCAATGCCCATACACATAGAGGCACATAACCAACACAAGGTTTCACTGGGCATGCTCACACACTTAGTAGCACACGGCAGTTTGGAATGCACTATGTGTCCATCTACACAACGTTATACAGGGCATGCTCACACACTTAGTAGCACAGGGCTGTTTTGTATGCACTCTGATTCTAAACATGGAAGGGCACAGTGGCCATGCTATTATAGTTAGATGTGAACAACACATTGTAATGGACTCCGGTGCCAATAGTTGTCATTGTTAGCATGAATGCTGCACTACATATATCTGACACCGGTCTTCTACACGACTGCTGCCTTCCATCACCTTAGATATACCAATCTAAACCTGGCGCACTATTACCACCCATGATGATGTCTTGCCAGGAGTGGCTACTTCGCCCATATAGTGTCATTCACAGTCGAATGTCCTTAGACCAGGTTAACACCCTGACACCTACAGGACAACTGCATTGTATGTGTATGCTAAACAGTGCTAGATATGTAGCGTTGGTAATCGCAGCTGCCCAATGTCGATCCAACAATGGGGAATACTGACATCTGTGCAGTGAGCAACACCTGGCTGAAGGCTCAGTTGTGCACAATAGCACTACCACTGTATACCTCGGATAGAGACATGTGGGCCATAACACCGGTACGGACCGCTCCAGGTGGTGGTGTCCCCACGTACATGAAGGAAACTCACATGTACTGACCAGTAAACCCTCAAAAGGCATCAAAGATGTGTCAGGTGTAGATCACAGTGTCAAAAGCCACATTCTAGGATGTAGCTCTTAGACATCAGCATGTCCTTGGACCAGCATCACACATCCATACATGTGATAGAACATATAATAGTACAACACCATGTGACCCATGACCAGTGGACTGTACCTAGCTCTACATCAACTGTGCAGACTACCCATGTACTGACACAGTTGCATCATGTGTTATGCAATGCAATGACACCACTGTTCATAACCAGGTCGGCTGTATACATAACAGGGGCCCTGAATCATATACAGCAGTAACAGACGACTGTTGTACACCAGTAAACACCCTCATGTTTGGATATGACATACATGTACCCGTCGTGGATATGTACATGCCACAAGCACACACAACATATATGTACATAGCATAGCTGTTGCCATCCTTCATGCAAACAGGTGGCTACAGCAATTACACACATGCACATGGAAGGTAGGTCCATGGCTGTTGAATGTTAACAGTACATAAGATGTGATATCAATGTTGACTGAGTTAGCATTCCCTCTGTACTGGTTACCCATGACAACTATCATATCATACAACAGTCCATATGTCATGTATGTCATCACACAAGTCCACCAATTGCAATGCCTACAAACATGGCTAAATGACAGGAATGTAGGACCTACACACATGTACATGTAGTGGTGTGCATTCAGCTACCATGAGTGTGCAGTAGCTGATGTTTGCAGGAGACATGTGTCTTTCTACAACATGCAGTTGCAATGCAGCCCCATCATTGCCAACTGTATATGGTGATATACTGACAGTATGGTAGGATGTACATCAGGTATGGACAAATGTGTGGACATAACTAAGTGGTGGGCCAACTTTACAGATGGATGTTTGCTGAAGACAGCTCACAGGTGTGTCACAAGCCATCCTACAATAACATGTGCAAACACTAAGCTATGTTTCTGTTAATTGAAGGAGAACACATACAACCTACACAGCGGTCAGGGTGTCACTGACTGTAAATCACTTGACATCTGTAACACTTAACACCTCCCGTGTGCATATATCAGCACAATTGCCAAAGGTAGCGTCGGTACACATTGTAATGTGGGCAGTACTGCTGCATGTCTGTCATACGTATCATAAGATAGCAGGTGTTTGATTCACAGTACTGCCATGTGTGTTTGTGTGTCCATATATGCTACGTATGGTGGGGAATATATCACAGTTGTTACTCTCCTTTACACTGTTGTAGAGATCTGTACATACTGCATTGTAGAAAGCAAGACATAGGCAGGGGTGGGGTGTGTATCACACACATGTGAGCTATCTGTATGTGCATGACATAGGTGCATTCAATTGTGGACTCCACAGTGTGTGTGTGTGTGTGTGTATGTATGGCTGTCTGGTCCATGGAGTGAGGATGTATGTTACCATAGTGAACAGAAAGAACCCCTAACCCGTCCAGGTGATGCAATCTACTACCCTGTTTATGCAGTCGATCTTAGGCATTACTGACTACCTGTACATGTGTATTCTCTGTGTTGTGTCATGTGGGTGCACAGTACTGTAATGGTGATTACCACATAGGCAGGGGTCCTCACCTTAACACTATCAAGTGCATGTGTGTGTGTTACAGTGTCGTTGACCCCGTGAGTGTGGGCGTGTTACTGTGTGTGTGAATACATGTGTGCGAATACCTGTGTGTGTTTGTGTGTGTGTGTGTGTGTGTGTGTGTGTGTGTGTGTGTGTGTGTGTGTGTGTGTGTGTGTGTGTGTGTGTGTGTGTGTGTGTGTAGTTGTGTGTTCTCATCCTGTAATGTGAATGTGTATTACTGCTACACAGTGAGGCCTCAAGCTATCAACTGCCCTCTTCCCTTGTCATCAGCTAGACTGTTATGTAAACTCCCCACACCATGTAACTGTGCCTGTGATGTCACCCGGTATGGATGTCATATCTCTAGCCACTGTAGCTTAGTACACAGCTCCCATGTTCCTGGATCAGTAGATGTGTAGACATCTTTGGAATGTCAGCCTTTGTAACAGTGAGGTTGAAACTACAACTTGCATGCTGGTATTGCCATACATACCTGTGAGTAGTCCACATTTACACATGTGAAACTGCAAACACTGATACTCATTGGCACATGCAAATAGACTGAAGGAGGGAAGCAGGACCTCCTGATCAACATGCTTTTACAGTTGTTACCAAGACACATACTGTGAACAGAAAACAATGCATTCCAAACCTGTACTACATGGTATGTCTGCTGCATGTCAACAGTATACAACAATTGTAATCTACACTTATCTGCCTATTCTGTTCACCCAGTGCATCAGACCATATGAGCATGTCCTTACACCGATGGTGTGAATGACAGGGATGCAGCACAGGCATCATCATATGCACAGGGTGATAATGTTTGCC
Organism: Protopterus annectens; assembly: GCF_019279795.1. NCBI lineage: Eukaryota > Metazoa > Chordata > Ceratodontiformes > Protopteridae > Protopterus > Protopterus annectens. The sequence continues at coordinate 1,432,827,872 of NC_056726.1, forward strand.
AGGGGCCTAGGCTGCACCAGTGGATGACATCATGTGTGTGGGTTAGGGCCTGTGATCTGTGATCTTACTGGCCATGTATGGTTGTTATGCATGTGTGTGTTGCGGTGCCCTACAGATGTTTCTGGTGTGTGCGTGTATGTGTGCACACAGTTCTGCCATGTGTCTGGCCTACACAGGGGTATTACTGACAGCTCCAGACTGTACAGACCATGTTTTACAGATCATGGTGTCCAGCCATGGTCATGTGACCTGTGCCTACCAGGGGTTGCATAGGCACTACCAGGCAGAGGTGTAGATTGGGTACTGTCCGATGACACATGTCCACTGGAACTGTGTCCCTTTTGGGACCGACCAGGGCCACATGCACGTGGCCTGCTGTGTCCTGGTGTGGACAGCGCAGCACCAGCTCGTTCACGTAGACCTGCACCAGGTGACGTAGCTGGCCTACATACACGTGCCCTGCGCCTCACTCCTACCAGATGTTCCAGCACAGACAGTTCACACTAGCGGAATGTCATTCCACGGTCAAGGATTCCAACCATGTCACCCAATCATCTGTCCAAAACCTCAGCAATCTGCTGTTGAGCATTTGCCAATACCTGGATGTTGTCATTTAAAGAACAGATAGCAGCCCTCTGAAGCCCCTGCCCTTCTCTGTTCTGCCACTCAGCATGTGCCTGTGCCACCATTACAGCCTGAAACATGCATCTGGTGACACCAGCTGCTGCGCTCTGTCCTGCAGGGGCATGACGGCCAGAGGTCCTCCTATGAGCAGCACTGGCCACATGCCCGTGTGGTCCATCTCCAGTCATTTGCCTGACACCATGGTGTGAATACACACCTTCCGTAGCCACCACACTTTCCTGCTCCAAGCTACCACATGCCAACTGTCCTTCCTCTATGGCCACTTGTGATAGGGTATGTGTTGACATGAGATCTGTGTGCGGGAATGAGTGAGATATAGGTGGAATGGCAACCAATGGCACAGATTCAGCCCCTGACAACCCTGCCTGTGCCTAAAGCATATGTTCATCATCACTGCTAGAGTCTGTGGGGACACTAACATCAGATGGACCTCAGGAGGGTAATGCACCTACATCCCCTGTGAGGGCAGACAAAGACTCTACATTACAATACAGACACACACAGACACACACAGACAGACACACACACACACACACACACACACACACACACACAGACATACACAGACACACACCATACATGTGATTTGACAGAAGGCATGCAACATGCATGTGATACAGCAGACGGCATGCAGCTCAGACAATAATAGTGGTAGTTATCATAAATCCCTGGGTTGCACACAACAGCATGCATGTGTCATAGCAGAAACCATGCATTTCACACAATCATGGTAGCAAACATGCATTCCTGAGTTACACCATGTTGACCAGCACAGGTTAACAGTACACATGGCTGATGTGTGGCATATGACCTTGACATTAACATGTAGTATGACATGTAATCTGCTGACGTGTGCATTGACATGCATACATGTTTAACACAATGGTGTCCTGTCACATATACAGTGGGGTAATGGTGTCACATTGCAGTGTTGTCTGTCTGCCCTACAGATAAAATGCACATTTAGCAGATGTGCATGACCATTGCAGGGTATTATGAGGCGTCTATACTGCTATACAGTGTGAAGTACAGACACAGTGCATAGCCATGACTGTGTGCATACACAATACATATATACTGTGGATTGTGACCTACGTCGCTGAGGTGTATACACACAAAACCATGATGTGGAATGTGTGACACAGGTCACCGAAGGCCATACGGATGACACCCCTGCACATCTGCAAACATATTTTAGCTGCCTGGCAACCATGTCCACACATGGCAGACTTGTCAATACACCATATCCCACATGACATTTGTGTACTACACACGCGAGGTGCACAGCTGACAGTGATGTCCAACAGCAGCAAGGGAAATGTACTGTATCTGTGGCCTGATGTGGTTGTTTGTGTATGTATGTGGATGCTGTACAGGTGACTACTGTCATGCTGTAACACAGTCATGATGTTCAACACATCTTATGTGGTCGAATGATGTTACACCGCCACAAGCTGTGCACAGGCCTGTGGGATGTCCAGTGTTCCACATCTGCAATATAACCATTCAACAAAGACTATAGTTGGACCATGTGTAGGCAATGTACAACAGGGTGTACACACAAACACATCATAGCTACTGTGTGTTGCTACAAGTCTCTGGCCATCCTCCATGGCCATCTGTGAACATATGTTGGCCAAAGAGTTGTGATGGCTGTCTATCTCAAATGTCTGTGTTGTCCTATATGACATACACCCATATATGTCATATACTCCACTGTCCACAGGGTTATGCAGACAAAGGGTTGTATGTTTGGTATGTGGGGTATGTTTTATGGGATAGTGAGACAATGTTGCAGCTGGCCCACTACATGTCATGGACATGTCAGATGGCACATCACAATGTGTGCACTCATAGCAGGGGCATAATCCACAATGGTGACTCCTGTGGGCTGCCCATACTCCATCTCACTGTGTAGTACTGTTTGTGTACCCCACATGTGTAGTTCTGATGTGTAGTACATGTTCCTACATTGAACAACACCTCCAGCGTTGTATGCACAGCTGTCCACACATCTAGCAATGACAGTTTCTGAGGTTTCATGTTGGTGTTTCACTTAGTTTTTAAGTATTGCACATGGGTAGCCATTGTGATGGATTGCAGATGCAACCTGTATATTGTGACCAGACCATGCATTATGTGTACATGTGTTAACTGGCCACATGGCGAATAGATCTGTGCATTAACATGCCTGATACTTATAACTGTCCCACCTGCAACGGCCTGCTGTCTTAGCGGAACACCAGAGGTACCTATAGAGGGGTGACACTGCAGTATGATCATTATCCACACCTGTATGACAGCTACAGGGTGAAATGTGCATGTTAACATATTCGCCAGTACAATAGGCTATACTATGGAGTATGCACATGTATGCATACACAGAGTAGCATACTACAGTATGTGGCATGTGTGTATACATGCCTTGCATATGATGTTACATTACATATTGTACAGTGACACATGCAACTATATGGGATATAATAGTTATATGTGCAGTAGTGACTTACCAGGCAACTCCAGGCTCGGTGGTTGAGAGACACCCACCTCCACGATGCCAGCTAAGGCTTGTGAATGTTGTTCTGCAGGTGTCCCCAGGTTGGCCAGTAGCTCCTCGGTACGTGTGAGTGGGGGCTGGGTTGGTGGCCCACCATCTGTTGCACCCTGCTCCCTGGCGATATCATTCGCACTCTGTTTTGCCCATCTAATTAGGTCTGTACAGTATCTGCGCACCTTCTGGTATGTGCGGTTGTGGCCACCCACATCATTAACCCTCCTGCAAAGTTCCTGCCACACGGCATCCCGCTGCTGTGCATCCTGTGGCACATGGCTAAACAGGACATCATAGTTGTCATGCAGGTAAGGTATGAGGGCCTCATCCTCCAAGCATGTATAGGCTGTTAGCCTTGCACGTGGCATATCTGGAAGACATAATGATGGAGACAGGTCACAGTATCTCAGAGATGCACCAGAGCTACAGCTGCACATACATGTGTATCCCATTTATTACATCTAAATAGTCGTTTTTGCAAATCTACATGACATTGACACCACTGACATGTTTGTGTCATGCACATGACACTCAATGGTGATTGGATATTATCACCATATATGTGTGTGTCACCTGATTACATTGCTCATACTCCATGTGGATGCTGTCCTGATGTGGGCATGTCTGTTTGCCTGTACTGGTGTTTTACCTATCAGCTCATGCCTGGATGTGTCCACATTAATGCAGTCGACCTTGATGCTGTGTATATATCACATATAAACACTTACACTGCCTTAACAGACATGACCTGCGACACTGCAGACATGCACACTGAAGGTTTTACATGTATGTGTTTTGCCATATACATCTACATAGCACTGTACAGCAGTTCAATATCCTGCCATGCATCGTCTGTGTTGCACATGTGATACACATGGAACACTGGCTAGCCTGATGGTATTTGCAGGGATGGTTATCAACTATAGCATGTACAGCCAAAGTCAACTAGTAGGCTGTATGCCCTGGGCCATGTATGAGCCTAGGATGTAAGGTTACCTAGCTGTAGCTGACAGCCGGGTTTCTGGGGCCAGGTGAAGCAGTGCCACATAACTGATCCACAGGGTTAATGATACATTTACCATGCAGTCATCACACCATGTTTGAAAGAGGGGCAATGTGCAGCTTTGCTGGACAGGGATACATAGTATGGCAGGAGTATGTAACGTGTATGGCACAAAGATCTCTCCAGCATGTGGTGATCCTTGTTCTAGGAAGGTGGATGTCCATAACGTATGTATTTGAGATCAGGATATGTACATGTAGCATGTCCAACATCACTGTGTTGGACATGGCTTTATGCAGGGTAGGCATCATGCTACATAGTTGGGATGAGGATTGGGAAGGCTGGTGTCAGCCATCCAAACATTGCCAATACCCCTTAAAGGTAATATGTGATCTGATATAGGTCTCTTGAGTGATGAGTATGGCTGAACAATGATCTCTATATTCATGGATGGCACCCTGTCATGACTAGGGTTGCCACTTATGACTACCTAAAAGGTGTGGTGATGTCACTATCTCAGGAAGGACAACTGCATAGCTGTATCCCTTACACACAGTGTCCTTTATGTTGACTGCTGCTTAGGTGGTAGTTTATGGGTACAGGGTTATTAACGTAGTGGTGACAATGCAATATGCAGCTGTCAGATTGTGCACATATGTCACATACCCCACCCATAAAGCCCCTTCTGTATGTTGTCCACAACACTGAGTCAGCTATTGCTCCTAGGTCATAGCCATTCACATACTTACATAGGCAGATGCCTTCCATTTGTCTGTGTGGTATGGTCTACAATGAGGGGGAGTACAATGAATTCATCCTGTCTTACTGTAGCTGGCACCGGTGTGATATACACATATTAGTCAGACACCTTCTGTAGTGTTGGTTCTGCCAAAAGTCCACTGGCAGAACACTCCTGTGACATACGAATGTACATCTAGTATACTGAGTGTAGGTGGAACACAGTATGGGTGATGATGTCCTATGACCTGTCACAGTTATGATATGCAGTGTGAAATCATCCTTACTGTCAGCTACATCTGTACTGCTGACAACAAATAAGTTGATTAAGGTTCATGGCCTTTCAGACCAGACTCAGCAGGGTAGTAGTGCAGTATCTCCCATTATAAGTGGTGTCTCTACTTTGTGGGATGTGATAACTGTTGGTGTGCACCATTCAGTGTGTACACAGACTGACATGAAGCTATGTTTTACATGATGTGTATGTGTAGAGGAAACTGTTTTGCCATATGTGTATGATACAACCAGGGATGTGGATAGGTCTCATGCAGCCTGAGTGCACCTTGTACCTACATAGTTATGGTTAAAGGGGATCTGTAGTGTACATGGATATATCATTGTGTACCTGTTGGGGGGGCATCTATGAACCTATGAACCAGTGTGTTTATGTTATCCAACACCCTATCTGGATTGCTTATTCATGCTCAGCACTTGTTCAGAACATGTAAGCACTATATGAGCTAGTAATTACTATAGCACTCAATCCTCCTCATTACCTACAGGTAAACAGTGTTTGTACGTACATTTCCCACTTGCTTAGAGTAAAACAGCTCTTGTACACACTTTCCTCGCTTATCTAGAGGGAAATAGTTATATATTCAGGCATGTCCAATGGTCAGTTCCCAGTGTTCTCTCCTGTCTATCAGATGAATATGGGCATCTTGAGGCAATGTAGAAATTGTCTCATGTATACAGTCAACCCTCTCCTCCTAACAGCCAACACTATTACCTTTGGGAGATGCACTTATCTAGCCATACTGTAGGTAAAGCTCTCACCAACCAAGACTGAACTTGACAATCATGTGGGGAAGTTAAACATTTGCACCACACCACACTCATCACATAGTCTCACTAAATCTCCACCACCAAAGGCCGGACATAGTAACACAAATACATTTGCGCAGCCTCTCAATAATACTCTGTCTAGGCAACAGAGAACTCCAAAGCAGAAATGCAGGCAGTCTCCATCCCCCAGCACAACACCAATGACTTATAGCCCACAGACTCAGTGTGCCAATCAACCACAGCCAATAAGGCAAAAGAACGTACCTAACACACTAGTCAGAGGTGACTCTATAGTCGGCCACACTGATGTCCCACTCACCAGGCTAAGCAAGTAGATAGTTAGTGTCAGCTGCCTGTCAGGTAACAGGATCCGCAACATAACCTACACACTCAGGTCACTCCACAACAAGTACAATATGACTCTGTCATTGTTCATGTTAGTGTGAATGCCCTGAGATGTACCTTCCTGGACTACATTTAAAGAGACATGGAATAGCTCTCCGATCTTGTAGCCCAGGCAGGTATTGCCCTAGCCATGAGTAGCATTCTGCCATCATCCAGAATGATAACGCAGTACAAGGACAAAATGATTTACTTCAACAATTGGCTATGCTTCTGGTGTCATTCTATGGGTATCCAGTAACTGTCTGATTGGAATAACATGGTCGACAGACCACAATGCTTTGGCACAGATGGCCTGCACCTGTTGGTCCTGGGATTCCAGATAATGACTAAGGCTGTTGCTGCTCCTATAGTGACTTTTTTACGCAAGGTTCAAATAACATATTCACCACCATAACAGGAACAGGCAAGCAAAAACTGAGCGTGATGCTACTCAGTGCTTGAAGTCTTAATCTCATAATGCACTCACCCGAGGAACTCCTTGTAATGGACCACTTTGATATCTGTGCAGTGACTGGGACCTGGTTCAAGGCTCCTGAGAGCACCCCTGCACTACCAGGCTATTACTCATACCACACTTTTTGGCCATGTAACCTGGACCAGAACACCCAAGGCGGAGGTGTGTCCATATTTCCTAAGGATATCCACACCTCCAGGCTAGTTGCTTAGCACAGTGCATCAGAGGTTATCCAAGTGCAACTAACTCTGGCCATAACTGCAATACAAACTGTAGCTTGCTACAGATCCCCCACCCTACCCCATGGTTAACAGTCCTCTCTTCTTGGTGTACTGGAAATTAGGGCTCAATCAGACACACTACTAATGTGCGACTGACACTACCCAACCATTAACTGGGATAACTACTCATGTACCAACTCATTAGGCTAACGCTTTCTGGGAATCATAAACTCCAATAGCCTGGATCAACCTATCCACACCACCACCAAGGGCAACAATATTCTAGACCTAGTCATTACCAACATGTGTGACTTGTGTTCCACACCTGGGGTTATCTCCTCGTTGGTCAGATCCAACTGTACGCTAATCACCCTTGTTATCCACATCCCGCCACCACCCCCTTTAAGGAAACCACAGTACAATATTTCTACAAAGCCAACTTCAGGCTTCTTATGACAGCAGTAGTAAACGGCATGACACCCATGCAGATGGACAATACAGTTACAACCACTGAATCATACACAAATGCACTTTATAAGCACTTACATGACTGCATGGATCATGCTATACCAAACAGAACCATAACGCTACCCTCCAGAAAAAGGAAGCCTGTCTGGTGGTCCACTGCCATAAACAAAATGGACAACAGAAGGAAGAGACTGTTGCAATTGAGAGTATAATCCCATGAGTGGAGGAGCTCCCTGGCAGCCTCAGTAAGAATCTGAGATCCCTTATCAGATCCTCCAAAGCTAGCTACGTAAACATAACCACCACTAATTCCAAGGACTACCACAAAGCATTCTAGAGGTATGTCACTAGTCTCAATGGCGATATCCACATCTGCTCTGACTTATAGCAGTAAGGCACGAACATTACAGAACTGACTGATATTGGCAACATCCTGGCAGATAGGTTCTGTGCTAACTTTACACCCCTCTCACACCCTAAAGGGCCCATATCTATACAGGAATGATGCAGAGTCCCTGGAATCACAACTACACAGTTAAAAGCTGCACTCTCTAAAGCCAAGAACACAGCATCTATGGGACTGTACAACATCTCAGGCTGTGTTTTCCACAAACTTCAGAACAAACTGACTCCCCACTTAGGCACCATATTCAATAATAGCCTTGCATCAGGCATTGTGCCCCCTGAATGGCGCACAGCAACAGTTATCCCACTCCACAAAGGTGGCGCCACAACGGACCATGGTAATTATTGCCCTATACACCTGACTAGCCTGTTCTGCAAGGCTATGGAGCACATCATCATGGATCTCATTCACAGAGACATTGGTGGCCTCCAAACCTTTGATCCCACCCAGTTTGGATTTGTTAGGGCCAGACCATGCCTCCTAAACCTGGTGGACTCCTTTGAGACAGTTACCAAGGCATTAGATGAGGGTAAGGAGGTCCACACAGCCTACCTCAATCTCTCAAAGGCTTTCAGCACTGTTCCCCATTCTGGCATTATCAACATACACATCCACTTGCACATTAACCCCTATGTCACGAGATGTTTTTCAAAGTGGCTCACGGACAGAACCCACACAGTGAGGATAGCATACCCTAGGTCCTAAAACAATCCAGAGGACTATGAAATGCAAAACCCAGCAGGTAGATCCAACAGGAAATCCAATGGTGAGAAAGCAAACAACCGACTCCACGGCAGTATAAACCACAATTAGTTTATTGTTACAACATCAAGTTACAAACGACAAGGAAGGATTGAGCGCTTTCGTCTCCACCTTGGAGACCTCTTCAGAATCAATTAAAACAGAAAAAAGGCGCCATTTTTATATACACACTAATACAAGTAAATTAATCATAATTCAATTAATCATAGTTAAATTTAACCACAACCAAACGACATTTTTATACGCGCCAGTTCTAATCAAATGATAAATATGAATGGTTTTATTTACTTTTGACATACTGATTGATTCACACAACTTGCTATAGCTTTAAAGGTTTTGTAACTACAACAGTCAATTATATAGATTGGTTGTGGCTAAATTTAACTATGGTTAATTGAATTATGATTAATTTACTTGTATTAGTGTGTATATAAAAATGGCGCCTTTTTTCTGTTTTAATTGATTCTGAAGACGTCTCCAGGGTAGAGATGAAAGCGCTCAATCCTTCCTTGTCATTTGTAACTTGATGTTGTAACAATAAACTAATTGTGGTTTATACTGCCGTGGAGTCGGTTGTTTGCTTTCTCACCATTGGATTTCCTGTTGGATCTACCTGCTGGGTTTTGCAACACCTAGGTACTACTGTAAAACAGTTACAATTGGTGTCCCCCAGGGCTCAGTCATAGGACCCCTCATGTTCATTATATGCTTCTCTGAGGTACAGGCAAGCACAGGAGGACTTAGGCTGAAAAGGTTTGCAGATGACTGCAAACTAGGGGCCATGATTGATTCCCTAGCTGATACAGACACCCTCCGTAAGGGTGTCACTGAGACGGATACCTGGTGTCAATAACATGGCCTCAAGCTGAATGCCACAAGGTGCATAGACATCCCCTTTTGATTACACCAATTGCCTATGGACTATCACATAGGTGGTAGTCCCCTACATGCATAAGATGTAATAAGGGATCTTAGAACCTAAGTAGATAGCATTCACTCCTTTGATAACCATATTGGCAAGGTGGTGTGGATATACTTCTACGTGGTCTGCCTAATCTCTAATGGGTTTGCATCCAGAATAAAGGCAGCCATTGTGCCTCTCTACTCATGACTTATGAGACACATTAAAGGATACAACACCTCATTTGGGATGTACCATACAAGACAACAGCAACAGCTTGAAACACCACAACATTACCACACCAAGAGGAATACTGACCTCAGAAGGATGATGTATGCAGCCCAACTACAGAAACTCCAGCTGTACTCATTTGCATACCACATACTCAGAGGTGATCTCTGCTGGACATACAAGGCCCATGTCCAAAACAGTATTGATGGATATGCTCCACATAAGCAAAAGCCCGTGAGAGCCCCATGCTCTGTGATATATACCTAAATGCAACAATAACTAGAACGTGCTGGAGGGATACATTCCTGACCCAGACACTCCCCATGCTTTGGAACATGATTCCTATGTATATCAGGCAGGGACCCTCACTAGCACTCTTCAAGAGAAACCTTGATGGGTGGATGGGAGACAGACATGTACATCAGGGATCACTGCAGTGGCTCTGCTGGACAGAGGTGCAGGGAACTAATGGATCTGCTGTTCAGAGGCACAGGAAACTAACCTAGGGAGGTGGTGCAAGCCAACACACTGTAGCTAGGCTTATAAATGCCCTTGGCCAGACAGCATAGTACCTACCTATGAACCTATTACATGTCTTTTGTGCATGGATAATTAACTAGCTCTTCCATTTCACTTAGCTATCATGCTGATATACTGTCTGGTGACTACAAGTCATATGTATCCTGTTATTGTGTATTGTAAATGCCAATAGACATACCTGATGTTTGCCTAACATAACAGTAATGCTATGTAAAATGTTAGACATATCTGCCTACAATACTGTACATTACTCAGTTTTTGGCACAATAACCCACAATGCAAATCATAATTGCGCAGTAGGCCCACCTTCGACAAGTTATTCTCAGTTATACACCCATACATATGCCTACTGTTACAGTATATCAACATACACTATCCCCTGTTATGGCTCGTACTTGTTGGACCAACCCTGCCACTGACAGCGGGTGAAGTGGAATTGTTGTGTTCAAAGTCCTTATATAGCATCCCTTGTGGTGTATGAGGTGTTTACCTTGTGGCCTACAGCAGTACACACATAATTTCTACGAGCGTTACTATGCTCAACGATACATCACTACAAGATACCTTTTTCCACTATATGCATTGCGTACACTTTAATTATTACAGAACAGGTGCTACATACACTGACATACTGAGTGTTCTACATACCTTATTAGTAACCCGAGTTGTTGTTGACGGTAATTTAAATCTTATTCGGTTTGTGTTGCAATCCTCATTGTAACATTTTGCTGGTATATACAGATGGTTTGAATGTGTGACAAGCCATCCTTTTATACTTAAATATCAGTAACATGTGGTATCCTGCCACCAATTGGTGTTCCAAAGTAGATGACTACATGCACATCAGCTGTGCAGCTACTCCATTAGCCAATAACATGGCAACAGTGGTGCATAATTGAATACTCCACTTGGGCATTGTCCCTTTGCCTTACCTTCGAGGAAGATGGCCTGGATGTGTTGTTTGTGATGAATTGCAACAGCTATATGGAAACACACAGGGATATATTAGCTTCATGACCCCCGTGGATTGTGTGTAACGGCTAAAGGATGTAGTTCTACATAAGTCCAGCTGTTACATTTCTGAACATTGCTACTTATGCAGGGTTTGTTTGTACCTGATACATCTGCAAATGTTTAAGTCTGGCAAGGATGTTTGGGCAGCTCAAGGCTGTGTGGCTATGCATAGAATGTTAGGTGGTTTAAAGTGTGCTCATCAGTCATCTTTGGTGTTAATCAGTAATTGGTAACACTTCCTGGTGTACACACAGCCATCTGAAATGGGATTATTGCAACCAAACCCTGTAACATCAGCGGCTGTTCCATTGTACAACAGCAACAATTCCACATAGGGCCATGTTAGTGTGTCTCTGACAAGGTATGTTAAGGCTTCTGCATTTATCATAGAGTGAGTGGATGTTTGTGATGTTATTACAGTATGTACTGTAATTGTTTTGGTATGGGGGAGATGTAGGTGGGTGTACATAGCAGATGCAGGTGTGTAGGAACTACATTTATACATATTCGATATGTGTGTGAGGGTTCCTTCCCTATTTGAAGACCTATCCTTTAGTGGACTAATACTATGGTAATTGCAGGCTGATTCATTAAGGCATTGTTAATTGGTTCCTGCATAGCATGCAGTTGATGTTGGTCCTTCAATCCCTTCGGAAGTGCATCGGAAGGTAATGAAGTGTTGCTACATGAAAGCTGTCTCATGTATTTCTGTCACAGATATTTGCACTCATTGAAGTTGTGTTGGTGACTGAACCTCTTTGGCTAGGGTTGCCACCTTTTCAAATGGCCATAGTGGGACATTTGCAGGACACACATCAGATTTTAGAGGCCAACACATACCCATGGTCAGTACAAAGTATAGAACTTTAAATATATGCCTATATAAAAACTTATTCTTGTAGCAGTTTACTTGCTTATCCTGTTTCTTGTTACATGTAGGTATTTTAGATACAGACATGACTATTTTATGAAACTATTACATTAAATATGGGACATGCCAAATGTCTTGGGATTGTAGGACATTAGTATTTCTACTCAATTTGGTCAGGACATGACCTCACATAGAGGGACTATCCCTCGCAAGGTGGGACAGGTGGTAACCCTATCTTTGGCTCATGTCCATAGCACATATTTGTAATAGTGTATAGGCATATACTCTCCATATCCTTTGTTCATAACGTTTGGTCATGGCGGAATGTGTGATTGCTATGGTCCATATTATACACATATTTGAAGAATTCAACCGCTGTATACAGGATACCCATGGATTCCTGAATGCACACAATTCTGACACCCACATTACCATTCCCAGACTCCCAAACCCCGCAATACTTAACACTCAAACTCGCAAAAGTAACACAAACACAGAACATGCACATGCGCACACAGATACACTGCTACCCATCAAACCATCCTATACTACTTATGAGCAGGTGGGCATGCCCCCATACACCGCCCATGTGGGTGGCTGCACACCCCACACTACACCTACTTTAATAATCTACCTCCGAGATAGCACAAACAGACACACAAAGCAAACCCACACCCACACCCACACATTACAGTCCACCGGAAACACACACCACACTCAGGACACACACTTACACACAGTACAGTAATCAGAAACACACTTACACACAGTACAGACCTGAACCGCAGCACCAGAAGCACTAACTAAATGTCCCTTAACATCGGGATAGTAGTACTCGTGGTTCTGGTGTTTCGGTACTGTGGTCTTTCAGTCTTTAAGCCTCGTGATTACGCGCGCCGGTATGTAAAGCATTTGGTATTTGGTAGTTATCCTATTTATATGTACCTGATTGGTTGTGTAGATTTTGTTAACCTATCTATATATCTGCATATATATGTATATCCATATATATCGACATATATCTCAATCTCTCCCTCTCTCAATCTCTATATTTTGATATATATATATATATATATATATATATATATATATATATATATATATATATTTATATATATATATATATATATATATATATATATATATATATAGAGCATACATATTTCATTGGGTACATGGCGGTTTGTCCCATTTTCACAAAATTCACCCTGTTGCGTTTTAACCTGTCACAATACACAACTGTCGGTACATCTCAGGTAGTTTAGTGGTACGGTATTGTGAAGATTGTGCACATGGTTGCGTGTTCTAATCCTGGCAGTGGTCGTTTTACATCTCAGAGCAGGCACTGGTAGTACAAGGGTGAATAACACACATTTCAGCGGTTGTGGGCAGCTTTGCCCGTGATCTGCGTGATGTTCAGAAAAGGCTAGACCTGTATTGCGCTTATCTGTGTAGTCATGTTTAAGTGCCGCTTACCGGCACTTACCGGCGTAATAACTCGCTAACATGTGCTTAAATGTGCTTTAATAACCTGCATCCTACATCCCTTATTCGGGACCTCAGAATGACGTAACAGCCCTTGCAGGTCGTGAAACCGGGACCATGAATGCCACAGTCACTGGCTTTACCACTGAGGCATCTGGGATATATACAACTGTTATGGTGTTTAGTATGTACAGTGCACTACAACTGTTCCTCAATACTGCAAACAAATGTGTAACTCAGTTGGTGTACATATGGATAATACCTGTTGATGTTATGTCCCAATCAGGCTTAATGCATATGCTCTACCTATGGAAATCCATGTCACAGTGAGCCACACAATGTAATGAGCTACACCTTGCCTCAACCATAACTGGAGGATACTGGGGTGACAGATTCCTGTCACGGGTACTAACCATGCTTTGGAACTACATCCCTGATTACATTATACGGAGCCCCTCAATAACACACCAGGGAATCCTTGCAGAGTGGGTGAGGAACAATGGTTACACCCCAGGGATCCCACAATTGGCTCTGCTCCACAAAGGGACAGTTAGTTAATCAATGGGGTGGTGACAGCAGACACATTTTGGCTAGGCTTATGAATGGCCTCAGACATTTAGGCATGCACCTACCGATGTACCTAAGAACCTATACATACAGTATCGACACATGCTGATAGCTTAATTTACTGTTCAGGTATTGACTTACCTTGTGCCATAAGCAGTTGTGTGTGCAAAAGTTGAGGGCTGACTATGTAGGATGCACACAGTAGACCACCTATACATGACAATTTACAGGTGGTCGTGTGTGTGTGTGCCATCCATGTTTACTGTGTGTGCAGGTGGAGAAGGGTGTCAGTCCATAGGGGCCTACACTGTCAGTATGTGTGCTATACATTTCCTCTTTGCCAAGGCATGGCCGTACTGGGCATGCCTCCACCTGCCTACTGGGGCTGGCACAGGGCGTCCATGGTCTGAGTCCCTTTGTGCCTGTGGTGCCCTTGGCAATAGTGGTGGGCTGTGAGGGCTTTCACCATTCTGTCTCTGCTGCAGCTGTTTCCGCAGGATCATATTATGTAGCATGGCATATACTATGAAGATGTGGGCACACGTGCTTGGAGAGTACTGCAAGGCTCCACCAGATATGTCCAAGCAACGGAACCATGATTTCAGCATCCCAAACACACACTCTATGATGATTCTGGTTTGTGCGTGCACCTCATTATGGCATTCCTGCATAGGTGTGTGTGTGCATTTCTGATGACAGTCATCATCCACGGTTCCAGTGCCTAGCCAGCATCCCCCACCAGGTGGCCATTTGGGATGCCCCCTTGGCAAATACCTGGTACAGCTGTGAGGCACGCCAGATGTGGGAGTTGTGGTAGCTTCCAGGGCTGCCAGCACACACGTCCATGATAATGCCCTGAGCATTGCACATGACCTGGCAGTTGATGGAGGGGTATCCCTTGTGGTTTATGTAGTGCCTACCATGCTCACCAGGTGGTGACTTGATGTGTATGTGCGTGCAGTCTATCGTACCCAGTACCTCCAGGTAGTCTTTACATGGTGGAAGAGATGCATATTGCTGGCCAACTCCTCCTGCGTTCAGTGGAAGTATATGTGCTCATTGGCATGTGGTAACATGGCATCCAGGAACTGGTGGAGTAGCCTGGATGCTGATACCTTTGAGATCCCCATGATATCCCCAGGTGGCCTTTGAAAGGTACCTGTGGCTAGTATTCTCAAGCTTACACCTACCTTCATGTCCATTGGGACTGTTATACCTGGCTCTGAGGTATGGCTGGCATAGCTCAATGATTTGCTGTATGGTGTCCCTGTCCACACTGTAATGCTCTACTATCTCCAGATCATTCAGTCCCTGGTAGGTTACCCTTGGTCTGAACACTCTTCTCCTCCTCTGGTGCCTGAGGTGGTTGTCAGCATCATCCTCCACACCACCTTCAGTCTCCAACACATGCTGATGAATCAAAGCTATGGCGGCCCCTAACATGTACATTTTAAAAGTTCCCCGTCTGTTTACACCGATGGTGCAGAGTGTTTGGGAATACACAAGTGTGTGCGAGGTGCTTTCACACTTTATACTATTGTATTTTGGAAGCTGGTGATGTCATTGGGTGTGTATGTGCAATTCCAGCTGCAGGGTATCTTACTTATGGGTTTCACAGCAGGTACTGCTATTGTGAGGCTTTTGGTGTAGAATTACACTCAGCTGCCATGATTCATCTATTTCCCTTTACTTCACTTTTTAACCTGATTCCCCTCCCATTGTCAGGCATGCATCCAGCTGCCTGCTTTCTTGTTTTGTACTTTCCCAACCCAGGATTGTGTTGCGAAATGTTTTATGTAGCTGATCTACTGCAGGTTTGCTTTGTTCTGCTGTGACAGTTCACTTTTCTTAGTAGTACGGCACCTCCCCTTTCCTGTTCTGCAGGTAGCTGCTGGCAGCCTTGTTAGCTGTCGTCAATGGCCCACTGTGAGTTCCTAGGTGTTAATTACTCATTTGTACTCCAATTACCATGCTGCAGCATTTCCTTATTGTCTTCCCGTAACCTCCCTGTTTCAGCTGTGTTTTTACCGGGTTTCGAGCGCATTTTCATCCATGTTCACATGCACCTTTGGTCACCTTGTGTGCTCCCAGCTAAACAAAGCTATGGCTATTTACACACCCCTATCCTGCGGCTTTGCTTAGCGACAGGCAACCCAGATTACCAATGCTCCAATGTGCTTACAGCTATGGTGGTGCACCCCTCTCTTGATGTCATGACTCTCTTGACCTTCAGGACACTCCTCGGTGTTGTACCGCTATTCCGTGTGGTACATTGTTACGCAGGCGGGGCATTTGCGATTCAGTATTACTTGACTCATTTGCATGGCATTGACTACTAATTCCTAGTTACTGTGCAGAACACTGTCACAGACCCTTAGCAACCCTTGCTCCATGGTTGTGGTGTAGCATGCATACCATTGACTATTATGGCAAATTCATGAATTGTGTTACATTGCAATTTTATGACATCTAGATATATTTTCCTTGTTATCCAGTTTGCGCACCAATGCACTGTGGTTTTACTTTGTGTTAGTCTGGCCATGACATTAATTGTTATTTTTTATGTGTTGTGCATGATTTTTTATGCCATTGGCTATATATTTAGCCAGTGGCATATATTAACATTATAATACGTAAGTTTGGTCCGCTTTCATGGCTCTGATGTTATGTTTAGAAAAATGTAAACCTTTTTTTGGTTTACATTTCTGCATGCTTTTGCTATGCCTGCACCACTTCATGAATCGCTATATACCTTCATTTGCATGCTACACTGCTGCACATGGGGTAATTAGCATACATGCACTGACAGCTGCACAGCTCTGGCGTACACTGGTAGTGCACGTGGAAACAGCTCGTACTTGAATCGCTCGGCGGCCATATTTGGCATTAGAACACCAATGCTACACCTGCGCCTAGCGCAAGCTTCATAAATCCCGGGGATTGTCTTTTACCTATGTTCTATATCTTCTTTTATCTGGAGTGTTTCTATTAATTTCTTGTTATATTACTATACTCAGCATACATGATGTAACCTGTTTTGTGTATTATGCTGAATGTACTGTATTTGTATAACTTGATGCTGGAGCTTTTCTCCCCGGGCCTCCGCTGAAAATGGACCTGGTCCAGTCGGAATTTCCCGGTTAACAAATGTAAAATAAATAAAATAAATAAATAAACTGATCATCCCAAAGCTCTTTTGTCTTACTGTGACACTCCACACATTGTTAGTGGAGTAATCCCTGTACAGCTAAGGCTTGGAAAACAACTCAAGAATGATAAACCTATGTTGGAATTCAAGGTTAAATTAAAAAAAATTATTAATTTAAATTTGAAAAGAGAACTTACCAAAAAGCAAATAGTTCTTGCCAACATTTTTATGGCAGATGATATTCTTTCAAACTCTACTTCTCCGTCATCCAAGTCAAGCAGTGCACCTAAAGCTTGAGGAGGAGAGAAAGTGCAATACTGTTGATAGTTGCAGTACAAAAGAATGAAAGAATCACAATCCTACATGGTGCAAATAAATGTGAGATGTAATTGGAGACATATCCAGGCTGTATTGCACACATACACACACACACACACACACACACACACACACACACACACACACACACACACACACACACACACACACACACACACACACACACACACACACACACACTCCTTACTTGCCGAGTCTTCATTCTTTCCTTGTTCCCCATTCCCAACACCATTCCTGCCCACTCCTGCTCACATTTGCAAATGCTGTTGATAATCCAAGCAGCCTTATTTGCCAAGTCTTCATTCTTTTCTTGTTCCCCGTTCCAAACATAACTCCATTACAAGACTGCTGTTCCCGGACACTCGCATTTGAAAGTAGTGCAGATAATCCAAACAGCCCAGGCCAGCTGGAAATGAGCTCCTTGAGGTCAATTCCAACTGGCTGGTAGCCCTGATAGAGATGATGTCATCGTGCATGTGATGACATCAGCTCAAACAGAGCGAAACTCAAAAAATTATAAAAGCAAAAAAATCAGAAATGAAGGGGTGCATCTCGGGAATTGTGGCACCCCTTCATTTTACCCCAAAACTCAGTAAAAAATTAGTAATTTGGTATGGTTGGGAGGTATGTCTGGCTCCCATGTCTCTGATAGCCAGTGGCAGACAGTAATGCCCAAACATACCCACACAAAAACACACCCACACAGACACACACACACACACACACACACACACACACACACACACACACACACACACACACACACACAGACACACACACACAACCTCTAAAAACCTCCTTACTAACATCCTCCCTCAAATAAATGCCCACGATACATAGGGACATAATTGGGTTGGGTTGCACAGCTAGCCTCACAAAGGCCCTGGTTGTTGTTAGCCTAGTATATACCTATGAATCTAGGACCCTATAAGTATGCTTGCTTCATGCTGTGGTACACAGTCATGACATTCAAAGGCCATTGGCATCTCCCTCTTTGCTCTGTAATTACCAGACCAGACAAAGTGTTAATAATGCCTAAATATTTTGCACAGAAATAAAAATATATACCTTTGGAGAAAGCTCTGTGTGTCTCTCTCTTTCTATCTCTCTCTCTCTCTCTCTGTCTTTCCATCTCGATTGGGCAGCATGTGGAAATAGTTCTCTGACATAAAACTTATTTTCTGCTCATTCACTGGAAACTCTGGCAACCTGACTTGCATAGGTCCATGTTGGAAACCAGCTACTCTAAACGTATTCCTAAGCAAGTCTGACAATGTTCCTACTTCTTCAAATGAGATGTCTGTTAAAATCACAGGAGACATCTGTTGTCAGCAGAAAAGTATTGGCAGTTTCAACATCAACATACTTTCTTCCCAGGTAGTGGTGGTGTTGGGTTCACTATGAGTAGCTTGTACTGTAAGAACACTGTGTTCCTCTATAGGTAGACCTTTTGCTGAAATATTCCTTTTCCAATGACTCAAACAAAGAATTCTTAGTGGAACCTGTTTCCTCTTTGCATCCTCATTCCTCTGCAGCTGAAGCTTTCTTTTTGTTAATTCTGACAAATTTGTGCACTTCATTTCTAAGTGGGAATGGAAATATATGCAGAATCCCTACATGTTCAAACACTAGGTCCCTTTGTCATAATGGTAAAGAGCACTACACTATAGGTATAGGTTCCAATAACAGTTTCTTTGATCTACCCTACAACACATAGTACACTGCTCCCCTCTCATGTTTATTTATAACCATACCTAAAGGCCATACTGACATCATTAAACAGTATCCCTCGTTCTGGTACATCACATTAACATTCCATGCAACTTGTATACTATAGTATAAGTATACTCCATCCCAATGCAAAATGAAAAATATAAGTATAGCTTCTGACATGGCCACATGATCCTAGCTACTGAGTTATCTTCAGGAGTTATACACATTGTCAAACTTTAAGAGGTTAGCATTCTGAAGACTTGCTCTGAGGGTGATTACATTTGGTGATTAATACCCATCTAGAAAATCAGCATTACACAGTTTCAGCAGTAGTGAAGGCTTTCTGTAGAGCCCATCAGTTTATCTTTACAGGTCCACTGAGGCAAGCACTTAACTCTCATTTGCAAAATCGCCCTGCAAGAGAAAACATCAAAATACAAGACTCAGACAAAACAGCAAATCAACCAAAACAACAAGTGGCATGACTGCAAGCTCACACTGTAGAGTTGCCATCTACCACATAACGTAGAGTGTGTGTTACACATTTCTGAGACACTTATCTCCTCTGCTTAGATAAAACCACAATGTATAGCATGCAAGAACTAATTCTAAGAACTCAGATGTGATTATCGAGTATCCACTAGTTTACCACTAGCAGCCCTTTAAAGCAATATACTATGAGTCATAACAAAGCAAGAAAACATAAGAATTCAAAACAGCACAACTGTGGTTTATGACAAGCTAAAAAAAAAAGCCTTAGCAGCTTTGCTAACACAGCACCATCTTCAGTAACATAAATCTGCAAAGGTCTGGTCTGATTGATCTTAAACTCAAATGACTCGAGGGCCATATGAAGATGAGTACACATCACAGCTGGACCCGTGATGAGAAGCCCATTTTGTTACTCCTGTAGTGTGGGAAGAATTGACAAGTAATGTGATCCAGAAATGTATTTTCATTTTGTTAGTTTTAATGCATGCTGAAAGACTGAAGAATTACATAAACCTACTGTGAAATTCCCAGCCAACAGCACAAATGACCAGTAGATGACATATCGATTACTATTTCAGTGTAGACAGAACAACTGAAGCTCAGTGTTGTGACAACAGTGGCCAATAGGTGAAAATAATTGTACTGCACTCATACAAACCCATGGAGCATCCCCTACCCCAGCCAGTAACAAAAGCACCCATTAGATGACATACTGGTTACAATTTCAGGGTAGCCAGAAAAACTGAAGAGCAGTACAGTAACAGTGACTAGTAGGCAGAAAGGAATTTTTTGCAGGCAGAAGATCTGAAGATCAGGCAAAAACACCGAAGACTCATACACACTAGAAAAATTGGTGAGCCGACAAAAAAAAACTATAATATCTCAAAACTGCGAAAAATTTCAAGGAAACGGTGTGCCCCTATTATTTCTTTGCATTCCAGTTCAGGCAGGGAAATGAAAATCAATAAATGTTAACATATTTAAATATTAAACACATTTCATTATAAAATGTTAACATATTGAAATATTTCAAATAACTTCATGAAAATAAAAATAAGCACCATATGCACTGCACTACATATTCTGAGAACTTTAGTAAGTTACTATTACACTCTGGGTGCTACACTCAAGCCAGGTTTTCTATAACCACAAGGCCTTCTCTTTATAACCACAACTTCTACAAACCATCTAAGCATTTTATACTTATGTAACCTTTCCACAAATGCAACTTTTCCTGTCCTATAACCACAACTTCTATAAACCTGCTTCTGTGCAAAGAAATCTTTAAACCATATATATCTAGTGCCACCCTCCCCCCCCCACACACACACACACTTGCACACTCCGACTCCATGACCAGCTATAGACTTTTTTGTTGTACGTATGATATGCCACACTCCTTTACTAAAGAAGACTTCATTTCCAACAACAGACATCCATGTTTAATATAGACTGTAAGACATTATTGTGACAAACGCTAGCTTTTGTGACTCACAGTAATGAATTCAGAGCATTAGAAAACACAGCAGCACTTTAATTTTATCTCTTAGTAGAAGAACAGAAAGAGTTCCTTTACCAAATAGGTGTGTATGCCATACCATTGATTCAGACTGTTCAAGTAGGCTTTACATTACTTACTTTTATCACCGCACAAAGAAGCATACTTAAACTATGAAGTAAATTAAAACAACCAGGAGTAAACCAAAATCTGGTAGCAAAAACAACTACATTATTCATAAATCATAGGAGTTTATAGGATCATAAGATTATAGGAGGTTACTAAGATATTGGCCCTGAGGCCCTTATAAGCCTAGCCAAGAGTTTGTCCCATGTTTAGACAAGTCAGCACCCAAAGCATCTGCCCAGCAGGGACACAGGTGGAATCCCAGGCATGTATTTTCTGTTTCCCATCAAGTTATCCAGGTTACACTTAAAAAGGGATCATGAGGTACTCTGCTTCATGTGGAGAGGGAGTCTGTTCCAAAGATAGGGGAGTCTCTGGGACACAAATTTGTCCCACCAACAAGTCCTATTGATATCACAGACCAGGTTGAGGTCGCACGTATGGGTTGCTTGAGTGGTGCTTGATGTGTGGATATGCAGCAGTCCCATCGAGGTGGGGTTTGAGATTGGTTTGTATACCAGACAGAGGTCACCTCTGAGGAGTCTGTATGAAATTCAGTAGAGGGACAGGGCTTTTAGCCTATCGGTGTAGGACAGATGTTTGAGGCCCTAGATACCTCTGTGGTCTCTCCAGTTGCTGCATGTGCTTTGCAAAGTACATGCCGAAGGGGGCGTTGTGCTCAATAATTGGCCTTATAATGGAAGAAAACAGGGATGTTATGGCCTCTTTGTCCCTGGATGAGATACCCTTAGTTATGAGGTGGGCCATGTAGAAAGCTTTCCATACAATAGAAGCAACATAGTGGTCAAAAGTCAGATTGTTATCGACCTGGGTGCCCAAATCCCTCACTACTGATTGTGTACTTAGGACGTTGTTAATAATGTGATAATGTGTGGGGACATCACTATCCCCAAAGGGGATGATGATGCATGTTTTGGTATTCAGCTTGAGGCCATGTTTCTGGCACCAGTCATTTGTTTATGTGAGAACCTCTTGGGGAATCGATGACTGCACCTAGCTTGCAGTCATCTGCAAACCTGGTCAGCCATAGCCCTCTGGTTTTGGCTTGCACCTCTGAGAAGTATATCCTGAATAATAGAGGCCCCAAGACTGATCCATGGGGTATGCTGCTCGTTACGTGTCTACTGCCTGAGGTGGCTTCCCCTATTTTTATTAGGGAGGTTCTATCAATGAGCCAGTTTGTTACCCATCTGGTAACATATGGATTGATGCTTAGTTGAGAGAATTTATCTACTATGCCCAAGTGGGGAATAGTGTCAAAGGCTTTGGCTAGGTTAAGGTAGGCAGTGTGCACCATCTCCCCCTTGTCCATGGCTTTGGTGACTGTCTCTAAGAAGTTGATTAGATTTAACAGACATGATATCCCCTTGACAAAGCCAAACTCTGTGGGGTTGAGTGTTTGGAGGTTGCCAATTTCCCTTTTAATGATGTCCATGATAATCCATTCCATGGCCTTGAACATCAGGCTAGTCAGGCTGTTGGGTCAATAATTTCCTGTATTGGTGGGCACTCCACCTTTGTGTAAAGGGATGACAGTGGCTGTCCTCCACTCATCTGGGACAAAGCCGGTACTCAGGCTTTGGTTGAATAGGGTGCCTAATGGTGCTGCAAGTTCATGCCTGAGTTCATGTAGCCTGGGATGTTATCGTGTCCCGTGGAGGCTGTATTTTTTGCCTTTGAGAGGACAGTGATGACCTGTTCCCTAGAGATAAGGGGTGGGAGCAGGTACTGGGGATGTCCTGATTTACTGATGGGGTGGCAGTGGGGAGAAGTTTTCACTGAATCTGGCAACCAATAGATTGGCTATATCTACAGCGTTTGTGTATGTGATATCCTTGACCTCCAGTTCAGAACAGATCTAGGTGCTTCCTTTGAGAATGTGGACATATGTGAAGAAGAACTTATGATTGTCTCTAGTAGAAGTGGCCAATTATGACTCGAAGTTGGCTTTAGAGGATTTCACTAGTGCTCAAATTTGCTTGTTCAGGCTAAGGAGAGATTGCTTCCAGTTGGGCACCTGCTCCTTCTTGGTCCTGGACAGCAAATTCTTTCCTTTTGTTATATAGTCTATTTATTGCAGATGTCCACCAGACAGCTTTACTCTTCCTTGAGGAGGATGATTTTTACTGTCAGGTATTCCTGATTCCATGCATTTATATAAATGCTCATTTAGTAATTTGGTGTAGATATGGACATCGGTGCCAGTTCCTACAGTAGGGGGGGGTGGAGCTATGAAGCTGTTTATACCATCCCTCAGGAGGTTGTAGTCAGCTTTGGAGATTTTTTTTTTGTTTGACCCTAGCTGGGGGGGGGGGGTGTCAGGGGAGATGGTGACTTCAAAATTGACCGCTTTATGGTCGGATCTTAACAAGTAGGATGATACTGTAGGGGTGCTGCAGTGGTTACTCATGTTGGTTAATACCAAGTCCAAGATATCATGTCCTCTTGTGAGGGTATTGACTAACTTTTACAAGGCAGTTGCATTGACAAAATTGAGGAATCTCTTTGCATTTGTGTTCTGGCATTAGTATTTTTTCCAGTCTATGGTTAGGTAATTAAGATCAGCCAGGATCAGGGTAAAGGGTTGAATCTTGATAGATCTGAAGAGGTCCAGATAGGTGGCGTGGGCATCTTGAGTCAAATTCGGGGGCCTGTATCTAGCTATAATTTGAATAGGAGTCTTGACAATGGTTAACTGCACCTGGAGTGTCCCCTGTGCGTCATACTGTTTGACCAGCCTGAAGGTGTGTGTCTTTAATATATATTGAAACTCCACCTCCTTTGGCTTTGCTGCCCACATTTTAGGGTCCACATTTTAGGGTCTGAAAGTATGATAGGAGTTAAGGGGTATGTACATAGAGACCCTGCAAAGCAGGGTCAAAGTTCCACACATCCACCATGTTAAAAAAAAAACAGTCAAAGTTCCACGCATCCACCATGTTAAAAAAAAACATTCTGTCATCCTCCTTCCCACATTTCCACAGCTTATCATGCCACATTTCAAACAGAGCTGTGGTGCTAAATCCACAGACTGACCCAATACCAACTGGTTATAACCATATGCACTATGTACACTTCAGATACTAGATTAACAACATACAGAAAACAGTATTACATCTTCCAAAGTAGCCCTACAAAGCCAGCTCAATGACCATTTAAATGCTGGAGAAGAAACAAGTACACATTTTTATGCCTCCCAACCACTAAATAAAAGAAATCTGGACAAAACCAAGAATAATGGGATAAGACAGCAAAGACCCAAAATTCAGGGACAATCTTTAATATGCATTTTTATGAAAAATAAGAAGTCTGAACTCATATGTATGTAAATATTTAATTACTTCTGTCTCAATAATTTGCCAGGACACCAAAAGTGGTATGAGGAACATTCCAAAATATGAAGCAAAAATCTGGACATTCTGTGAAAATATCAACACCTCCCCCCACCACACACACACACACACACACACACACACACACACACACACACACACACACACACATATGCATGCACACACATGCACACATGCACACGCACACAAACACACACACACACACACACACACACACACACACACACACACACACACACACACACACACACACACAGCAACAGTAGTCAGTAACTTTCATCTACAAACTGCCACCATATCCAGTTAACAAATACTCCGTAATATAGTTTAACAATATACATCAAAAAACAACCACCCAATTAAAACATGGTCCTTCATCTAGCTCCTGTATACAAATATTATGCACAGTCACAATGAAGTGTAATATACACTAATAAAAACATTCAGTAATACATACTTATTAAAACTGAACATTCAGTCACATGCAATAATAAAAAGCAAGTATTCAGTAATGCATGTTAGCATACACGGTAGTCCTACAACCTAGCTGAGTATCCAATGGCACATCTACTAACTGCATATTCCTTCCCCTGCCCCCCATGTATATATACAACAAAACAGAAAAGTGCTGAGTAACATACAGCACTATGTGGTAACATGTACAGTATTTCTACAAACCTTAGTGACTATCCCTCACACATACCACTTACCACACACATAGATCTTCTTAATCTGTGACACTTAAAATAAACCTTCCCAAACCTCAAAGACCTATTCAAATGGCAATACCAATCCTCAGCAATCCCTAAAGGACACACCAAAAGCAATACCTAAAACACTCACTAGCCTACACCCAATGATCCCCCAAGAACAAAGTACATCAGCAAGCAAACACTTGGATTCTATTGTAAGACAGAAAGATGCCCCTCTCACTTGGCTGGACAAGGAGACGAAAATGGTTAGTTGCCTATATGGAGCTAGGGTCTGCAATATTATGCATGCAGTCAAGTCACTGCAGCACAGGTGCAAATATGATTCTAACATAGTCCATGTGGGTGTAAATGATCTGAAACATACCTCACTAGACTATATAAATAGAGGATGATGCCACAGTGTGAACAAAAATCATTGATTTCAATAATGAGCTTAATTTCTGGTGTTACTCCAAGGGGATCCAATATCTATCAGCATTGGAGGGCATTGTTAACAGACCACATTGCTTTGCTAAGGATGGTATTCACCTGCCCCCTCGAGCTTTTGGGTATTAGTTAAAACTTTATCTACCCCTCAGAGCCTTTTTTTAAACAATGTCAAAATGACAAACTACCAATATTGCAAGAAAAAAAAAACTAATTCAAAGCAACCTTAAGATGTTTAAAGTGTTACTCCTTAATGCTAACAGCCTAAACAAGAAACTCTACAACCTACAAGCTCTCTTTACTCTGGAGAGTTTGTGCTGCCACAGAGACTTGGTTTAAAGCCACAGAAAGTACCCTGGCAGTGCAAGGTTCCAATGCCTTCCACACATATAGGCCAACAGCAGCACAGACAGGGACTAAGGTTGGAGAGGTCTCTATCTGCATTAGCAACAAATACAACTTGAGCTTGGTTAAACAGGATAATGCTTTGAAGTTCTTCCACATCCAAGTCTCCATAGACAGCTTTCCTCACCATGATCTGGCCAGCTGCCGATCATTCACTTTGACCTATGAAGTTCACAGCTCTTACCTAGACCTACTAGAAGCACTAACCATCCAACCAAATAGTCTATTAATGGCAGATTTTTATCTACATTTCTGTAGACTGGAAAATATATGCTGCCTCTAACTGACAGGCACAATGTTTCCTTGACTTTAACAACACAAACTCCTTGAACCAGATAGTGCACACTCCAACCACAGGATCAAACATACTGGAACTAGTGTTCACCAACATGGCAGAGCAGTGCACCTTCATCTGTGCCACATCCTCTTTGGTGAGGCTGGACCACAAAGTTGTTTCCTTTGAAATAAAAACCAACCCAGAACACCCAACTAAACTTGCAACAGTTAGGAACAATTCTAAATCAAACTACAGTATATTAAGTGATAGTTTGTCAAAATTCATGCCTCCCCCAAACCCCTAGCTACCAATGCAGAAGTTTTTCCCAGAAACCCAGTGCATGCATGTAAATGGCTGCATTGGGTCATAGGTTCACAGGTACTTCATAGGTTCATAGGTTCATAGGTTTATACTAGGCTATCTGCCCTAAGGCATTTATAAGCCTAGCCCAAATTTTTGTGGCTTACGCCACCCCTTATATGAAAAAATACTGTGCCCATTAGTTTGTTGTGCCTCTGTCCAGCAGTGACACAGATATGATTCAGGGTAAACCTACGATCTCCCATCCACAGGTCTAGATTTCTCTTGAACAGAGTCAGCGAGGTGCTCTGCCTCACATGGACGATTTTATTCCACAGCATAGGGAGTCTCTGAGTGATAAATCTATCCCTCCAGCACGTCCTATTTATAGCCGTGCTAAGGTTTAAGTCGCTTGCTCTAGTGGTTTTGGTGGATTTGGATTTTTTGAGGTGGAGCATGTCCATTAATTCGGGTTGGACATGGCCTTGTATGTCAGGCACATGTCACCTCTGAGCAGACGGTATGCGACTGAATAGAGCTGGAGTTTCTTCAATCTGGCAGCATATGACAGATTTTGGAGTCCTTTATCCTTTTAGTGAGTAACTTTTGTGGTCTCCACAATTGCTGCATATGTCGGGTGAGATACATCCCAATGGCGCACTGTACTCGATCATTGGTCTGATAAGTGAAGAGTACAGTGGAACAATGACCTCACTAGATCTGGATGTGAATCCCTTCATGATCAGATGGGCAATGTAGAAGGTCTTTCTAACCACTTTAGCAATGTGAGTGTCAAAGAAAGGCCACTGTCAACCTGGGTCCCCAGATCCCTGATAACCTCTTCTGTGCTTAGTGGATTGCCACCTATATGGTAGCTTGGGGTTACCTTGTTTTTCCGAAGGGTATGACTATACATTTTTGGCATTTAACTTCAGGCCATGGCTCTGGCACCAGCTATCTGTTTCCGTGAGTCCCTTCTGAAGGATATCCATGTCCGATGCACTTTCCACTATGGCCCAGTTTGCAGTCGTTTGCAAACTTTGTCAATAAAGTCCTCCCATGTTGGCCTGTACTTCTGAGAAGTAGATGCCAAACAATAGGGGCCAAGGACCGAGCCCTGTGGGACACCACTTGTGACCGGCTTGGAGTCTGACACAGCCAGCAACTCTAACCCTGTGGGTTCTGTCCTTAAGCCAGTTTGCAACCCATCTTGTGACATATGGGTTTACATTTAAGCTGGTAAGTTTTTCTACAATACCAGTGGGGTATTGTGTCAAAAGCCTTGCAAGGTCAAGGTAGGCTGTATGGACTGCTTTTCCTCATCAATGGCCTTGGTGACTGTTTGAAGAAGTCGACCAAGTTCAAAAGGCATGATCTTCCCTTGACAAAGCCAAACTGGGTTGGTTCCAATGTCTGCAAGTCCCCTATATCCTTGTTTATGAGCTCCATTATGATCCTCTCCATAGCTTTGCAGACTAGACTTGTTAATTACCAGGGTTTTGTGGAGTGGGACCACAGTTGCGTATCCTGTGGTAAGGCTGAGATTAAACAGCTGCCTTATGTGCGGGTTTAATTAGCACACAGCCGGGGACACCATCCGGTCCCATTGATGCTGTGTTTTTAGCTTTAGAGAGAGCAGCTTTCACCTGCGCATTTGAGATGTTCGGGAGGCTACACTCGGCTGGGATAGTTATCTCTCCTTACTAGCCTAAAAAGAACAAGGGCCTTTTTAAGCCTAGTTATGCATCTCAAATCTCTGACAAGTTCTGTACCCTTGATAAATGTAAGCAGGGGTTTGGGAGATGAAACATTTACAAGCAGAAACCAGAGAGATGAAACATTTACAGGCTATCTGTGTCCATTAGAGATATAGGTGCCAAACCATGAATGAATTTTCTGTTCCAAATCCAATTGTAGAATTTACACTTGAATTGAGTTAAGGAGGACCTCTGCATCACCTGAATGGGGACATTGTTCCTAAGAAGGGGTAGTCTATGGAATATATACTTGTCTCTCCAGCAGGTCCTATTTATATCATAGGCAAGGTTTAAGCCTTTAGAATGGGTAATTCTGGTGCTGCTTATTTTGTGGATATGCAGAAGGTCCATCGGAGTTGCGTCTGACAATGGCCTGTATGTCAGGCATAGATCTCCCCTCAACAGCCTCTAAGAGATAGAATACAGGGATAGGGCCTTGAGGTGGTACACATATGACATTTTATTTTCGCCCATATTCTTTTAGTGAGGAATCTCTGTGGACATTCCAAATGTTGGATATGTCTGGTCAGGTACATACCAAAGGGGCATTGTCCTCAATGATAGGTCTGATGAATGCCGAATACAGTGGAACAATGACTTCCTTGGACTTAGATGCCATACCTTTGTTTATAAGTTGCGCAACACAGAATGTTTTTTTCTTACTACTGCAGACACGTAATGGTCAAAGGCTAGATTACTATCTATGTCACTGATTACTAGGTCAGTTGTAAGGAGCATATTGTCAATATGATAGTTACCAGGGATGGATGACTTCCCAAAGGATACTATTATGCATTTCTTGGCATTTAGTTTTAGACCAACTGAAGCTAAATAAATGTTAACACATTAAAACATTAAACACATTTCACTATAAAATATTAACAGATTTAAACATTTCAAATAATTTCATGAAAATAAAAATAAGCACCCTATGCACTGTACTACATATTCTAAGAATTGAAGTAAGTTACTATTACAGTCTGTGTGCTACACTCAAGCCAGCTTTTCTATTACCACAAGGCCTTCTCTTTATAACCACAACTTCTAGAAATTATCTAAGAATTTTACACTTATGTAACATTCCCATTAAGTATGATTTTTCCTGTCCTATAACCTCAACGTCTGTACATTTGCCTCTGTACAAAGAAATCTTATATATATATATATATATATATATATATATATATATATATATATCTAGTGCCACACAAAGACACAAATGCACGCACACTCAAACTCCATGATCAACTGTAGAATTTATTTCCTTTAATGATGGGAAAGCAGCAGCTGTTATTTTAAGTATTACATGTCACACTGCTTTACCTAAGAAGCCTTCATTTTCAACAACAGATATCCCTGTAACTGTTTAATTTATGGAATGTAAGACATTACTGTGACTCACTCTGATAGATTCAGAGCATTATAAAACACAACAGCATTTGCATTTTAAGTCATAGCAGAGAAACAGGAAAAAGTTAATTTTCCAAAATAGGTTTTTATGTCATACAGTACATTCAGACTCTTTGAATATGTTTTATATTACTTAATTTTATCTCTGCACATAGGAGCATACTTAAACTATAAAGAAAATTAACACAACTACAAGGAGTAAACCAAAATCTGACAACAAAAACAACAGCACTATTCATGAATCATAGAAGGTGAGAGGTATGCACATAGGAACCCTGCAAAACCAGGCCAAATTCCCACAAATTCACCATAAATTCCCACAAATTCACCATGTAAAAAAAATAAAAATTCAGTCATCCCCCTTCCCACATGTCCACAGCATATCATGCCCCTTTTTAAACAGAGCTGTGGTAGTAAATCCACAGAGTGACACAATACCAACCAGTTATAACAAAATGCACTATGTACACATCAGATACTTGATTTACAACATATACAAAACAGTATTGCAACTTAAAGTGTATCCCTACAAAGCTAGCTCAATGATCATACACATACCAGAGAGGGAAGTACACATTTTCATAGTTAGTCAGTTAGTTATTTTTTGTTTACCAGGTATGTCCAACTGGGCCAGAAGCCCATTTTCAATGGAGACCTGGGGATAGAATGTTCAAAGTACAAAAATTCATAAAAATGTGCATAAAATTAAATAATACACAAAATTATGCAAATTCATTTGCATAAAAGCTACAAATGTTACAAAATGTATAAAATGAAAATGAAGTTTAAACAATAAAGATAACTTTGTGAATAAGTTAAATATTTACAATACAATACAATATACATTTGGTAGAAAATACATTTTAAAGCATGTTAGGATAGAACAAGTGTAAGTGCAATTAAGAAAGAATCACATAAGATCTGGTTATAGAGAAAGATGGACTACTAAAGGCATTAAGTAAACTAAGGGAAAAAAGTTATAAATTGAAGGGTAGATTAGTAGTACATAGAAAGGCAAAGTATGCAGACATTTAGGAAAAGAAAGGAAAATATATCAGCCAGGATTAGTACAAGAGTACAGCCAATTGTAGTTAAAGTGTTCTTTCAGAAGATATTTAAATTTAGAGTGGCTGGCAGTGTTTAGAATTGTTTGAGGTAGAGAAATCCATAAGGCTGTTAAAAGGATGAGGTGAAGCAAAAAAACAAAAAAAAAAACAAAAATAAACCCCATATATATATATATATATATATATATATATATATATATATATATATGGAACTTATCCATTATTCACTCTTTACTCCCCATACACATACACCTCTCCCAGCACCCTAATATTTCCCCATACTGTATTACTCACAGACTTACCTGCATATCTTCTTTCCTTACTGATTGTCATCCTGACAAACTACTTGTGTGTCTCTGCCCGCTCCGTTCGCCCTGCGGGCTCACTCCACTCCCCTACCCTGCCCCCAAATTCCACACGCCCCTATTGTAGCTAAACTTATACACCCACAACCACACCCCCAATAGAATAATCCAATCACACTTCCTACCCCTGGCCATACCCACCCCAATCACTAACCATACAGACCACATCCTTACTTCCCCTAGAACTTAACTCCTCCCAATAATACTTGTCTACACCTTCCTATATATCTCCCTCTACTCATCATTCCTACCCCTCTAATTATCCACCATACACTCCTTAGCTATGTCTTTCCATTCCCATTTCCTACTACTATTCTCCCTCTTATCTATTACTCTAACTACTACCTACCTCTTAACCTCCCTCGAAGATCACACCCTATCTAATCTCACCATCCCTACCAAACACACTCTCTTAACCATACATAACTCCCCTACATGTTTTTTTTAATATCACTTATACACCTAGTTACCTTCTTCCTAAATATCATCGAGCAACGCACATCAAATACTCCATTCAAAATATTAGAAAATCACTCAACTACCATTGGAAACTTATACAATTCAAGAACTTTATATCACCCCACTCCTTAATAGATGGAGACATTCACCCTAATCCGGGTCCATACCCCTCCTTACTCACCACAAGCTACAACCAATATTACTCAACACCCTCCCCTGCTAACAAACCCTCCAAATCTCTCTCTATAGCCCATCTAAATATACGTAGTATCTGCAATACCACAGGTTCATGCCCTTCTAGATATTCATCAGTTTGATATCCTCTGCTTATCAGAAACCTGACTTAAACCCACAATAAAAGATAATGAAATCATCCCCCCAGTTTATAGCATCCCTCGAAACGACCGCACAAACAAAAAAGGCGGTGGGGTAGCAATTCTTTATAAATCAGGACTACAAATTAGTATCATAGAAACCAACCTTCCCACAAACAATAATGCAGAAGTAATTATATCAAAACTACAGCTCAACTCCAGCAAATCCATAAACATCATCTGCTCCTATATTCCCCCAGGTAACAATCAAAGTGTACTAGAGGACATATTAAACAGGCTTTCTACACATCTACCGCACGAAACCATAATCCTAGGTGACTTTAACATAGACTGGAACTCTTTTTTTTTTTTTTCAAAACAGGTTTATTGTTTTAACATATAAGAGAAATATCATAACAATTTTATACAAGTAATTAAAAATAGGTATTATTATAATATTCAACAAAACAACTAAAGTATTTACAAAGACATCCACTACAATCAGATCAATTAATTAAACTAAAATACCATGCTATTGAAATTAAAAATTTTTTAACAAATTTTGTAAATTATCCCATACAATATAATAAGATGTTTTTCTATTTGTTCTTGTCCTAATTGTGTTTATTTCCATATGGCACACTATATTCATAACATTTTTAAATTCATTGAACGAAGGAGGTGTATCTGAAATCCAATTTCTAGTTATTATTTTCCTGTCCACTGCTAGAATAGACCATAACAAGGGAAGCTTAACCTTTTTAACACTTTGAGGTACAGGTGTGTTGAATAATATAAGAGATTTAGAAATAATGAA
Organism: Protopterus annectens; assembly: GCF_019279795.1. Taxonomy (NCBI): domain Eukaryota; kingdom Metazoa; phylum Chordata; order Ceratodontiformes; family Protopteridae; genus Protopterus; species Protopterus annectens. Next base: position 1,432,861,199 of record NC_056726.1, read on the forward strand.
ATTATCTGTAAAAAGAGCCTGCAAAAATTCATGAATTGACTTCCAGTATTCTTTCAATTTTATACAGTCATAAAACATATGAGCCCAGTCAGCATTAATTTCTACATTACATCTCTTACATAAATTATCTTTATTATTTATTTTATTCATCATCAAAGGTGTATAAAAGATCTATGTAAAATTTCCATGTATAAAGTCTCCAGACAATGGAAGACATAGTTCTATAAGCAGATTCCAATATATATTGTTTATCTTGTTGATTTGGTGGGTCCCCATTAATAGAAGTGAAATAATTCCAGTATGAATCTACACTGTAAAAAGTTTCTTGTCTGATAATTTTATGTATGTATGAAAGTTTACCTTTATCAGAAACTTTATGTTGTAAATTTAATATCAAGTAATCAATCAGTGTTGGAATAGATTCTTTAACTGTTATAGACATTAGATCTATTTTATTAATGAGATGTTGTCTAAAGGTCTGAACCTCTAACCAGCAAGTTTCTCTTAGATCAAATTCTTGTTTTAAGAAATCTAGATTTTTAACTTTATTATCAGATATCAACTGATACCAGTACTTTAGATCATTATCTATAGCTAAATGAGTTCCTTCAGAAGTAGATGACAAAAGCATACCCTGAGTATACATTATAGGAATACAATAAAATTCCATTCCCTATACTTAGGGTGCATGAATATAAAGTTACGATAACTAATAATAATATTTAATGGGTAACAAACCATATGTTTAGGTGTAATAGGTGAAGTACAAAATTCCTTTAGTAACCATAACATGGAGTTATTTACAATCATATTTTTATGTGTTAAGGAGATTTTCATGAAGTGCATACTAATTAGCTCCCAATAATCTTTCCATTTTGTGACATATGACTGATCTATTAATAAAGTAATAACTTTTACAATAGAAGAGATAGTATATAAATTAAAGTCTGGAAAAAAATACCCCCCTGAGACCAGCTATTAGTATGTTTCTTTAATGCAATCCTAGGTCTATTAGGTGCCCACAGGAAATTTAACATTAGTGTATTCAGTTTCTTGATAATTATTTTTGTAGGTGGAAGTATTATTGATTGTATTAAGTATAAAATCTTGGGGAATATTGTCATTTTAGTAATTGTAAGTCTCTCCTCCATAGTAAAGAACATATTATTCCAGGTATTAAAAAGATTTTGTATATTAAAAAAACAGGTATTATAATTATTATATATAATAGATTTAATATCTTTAGATAGTATTATACCTAAATAAGTTATCTGACCTGAATTGGGTACATATTTAGTAAAATCACTAATGAGAATATTTTTTCGTGTATATATAGGTAGTATTTTAGTTTTTTCTTCATTGAATATTAAACCAGAAATGCTTTTAAAATTCATCATGTTATCAAATAGAGACTGCATAGAAGAATTAGATCCTGTTGATGTAATTAGAACATCATCTGCAAAAAGTTGAATTTTGGATGTTGTATTTTC
>NC_056726.1:1432867688-1432872688 GCF_019279795.1 Protopterus annectens
ATGCAGGAACTATATTTAAAAATATTAATAATGAAATAAAATGATGAGAGAAAACAAAAAACCTAGAACAAATCATTTGTTTTTTAGTCTCTTCTTCTTCTCTGAAGTCTTCCACGAAGTTTCAGTTGCCAGTCTCTTTAATGAAGGACTAGCCCATTCCATTTCTTCTATTTTATCCAAAATCTTATTTTTTTGATAAACAGTAAAGCAGAGTCTAAGTCATCGAAAATTTTAGGACCATCAGGAAGGAAGATTTTAAGCTTGTCAGGAAACAGAAGGTATGTTTTAAACTGTGCTTTTTTAAGCTCCCTTATTAGTGGCAGAAAAACTTTTCTTTTAGCTATTACCATGGAAGAATAGTCATTGTCAAAACGCACAGTTGTCTCATTAATCTTAACAGGAGCTTTAGCCCAAGCAGATTTAAGAACCATCTCTTTATCAAAAGATGATAGAAATCTAACTATAACTGATCTAGGATAGTTTTTGTTAGAGTTAGTATTAGCTATAGATCTATGTGCTCTTCGATACCAAAAGAGAATGCTTCTGGTAAGTCTAAAGTTTTAGGGAGCCATGTTGTTAAAAAGAAGTAATATTGTTACCTTCAATATTTTCTGGCAGTCCAAAAATCCTAATGTTATTGCCTAGATCTATTTTCCAGGTCATCCAGCTTTGTTTGTAAATGTGTATTTTGTTTCAGCAGAAACTCAATGTTGATTTCCTCTTCTTGTATTCTATTTTCCATGTCATTCACAGCTTCTTCTATGCCTGTCATCTGGATCTTCTGTTGTTGCAGGTCTATATGTAACAAGTATATTTGTTTTGTAGTTTTTTTCTATGAAGGTGTCTATTTTAGTATCCATTTTATCCATCTTAGCAGTAAGTTGCTGGATCATAATTATCAGAGACTGAAGTTCTTTCTTGATGCTGGAGTCTTGAGAATTTGTCTTACTGGAACTCATTTCAGACTGATAAACTGACAGGAAAATTTCCAAAGTGATTTCTGACAGGAATATTGTTAAGAGTTCCTTTCTTTTTTAGATATAGTTCAAGAACTATATAAAACAAACATATTTAGAAAGAAAATTACTTCAAAAATTAATTTTTTAAGTAATTAATTCCTGTCAGTGTAATGAAATTGGTGGAGCTGAAGAAATCTGCTGCTATCCTGTGTTCATCCTTGGCCACGCCCCCTAGACTGGAACTCTTGTACTCACTCCAATTCACCCACCCTTATCAACCTGTATGGTTACTCACAAGATATCAACTCCCCTACCAGAACAAATAATCACAATAATAAAAAAAAACATCCTGGATTGGATACTTACAAATAGCCCACATCAAAAATATACAACAGGAAACCTCCCAGACAACCTCAGTGACCACTCTCTAATATATATTATCAGACATAAAATAAAATAAATCTTACTATCCCAACAACCATTAGAACGACCAGATCCAAAAAACACTTTGACCCCAACCTATTTCAAAATGATCTTAAGCACTGTAACTGGTCACCTCTTAAATTTCTCCCTATAAACGAAGCAGTTAACTACTTCAATAACACTTTTCTAACAATCCTTGACAATCATGCCCCAACCTGCTCTATACGAATCAAAACTAAACCAGCTCCATGGCTCTCAAATCATACTAGGAAACTAATCCATAACAGAAACAAATTATGGGCAAAATGGCGTTACACAAAGATTAGTTCTGAACACCAAACCTTTAGGCAACTAAGAAACATAACAAAAAAAGCAATTCTACAAGATAAAAAGAACTTCTTCATCCAGTTTACAGCAATCATCCCTTAAACAACCACAAAAATTTGGGGCTTCAATTAACAAACTGCTATCACCAGGCAAATCACCCACACCAAATCCATTTGGCTCCAACTCTGATAATCCTACACAAACAGCAAATGACTTTAACTCCTTCTTTACCACCTCTATACTAAATCTATACTATTTATACTAAATCTAGCTAATCATCTAACCCCTGATACCTCTAAACTCTCCGATTCCAACTCCACACTTCCCCCATTATTCCACCTTGAACCTATGCCTACCTCCTATATCTGTTCCCTACTCCAAAAATTAAAACCCTCTACCCCCTCAGCTGACAAACTACCTGCAGAATTCCTCCAGATAGGAGCCAAAGCTATTGCCTATCCCATCTCCTTATTAATCAATAGAACCATAAAAGAAGGCACAATACCATCTATCTGGAAAATCTCATACATTATTCCTCTCCATAAAGGTGGCAACTCCATTGAGTTCTCCAACTTTCGCCCCATAGCCCTACTCTCGCCTCTTGCTAAAATAATGGAGAAGTGTATCCACAAACAACTACTAAACCACCTCCTCCACCACAATCTCCTAGCAAACTGTCAGCATGGCTTCCGACCATTTCATAGTACAACCACAGCCTTGTTATCCTTTACTAACTGTATCAACAATAATCGCAATAAAAATTACCTTTCCTCTGCTTTCTTTGTCGACCTATCAAAAGCCTTTGACATGGTTAATCACCAACTTCTCCTCCACCTACTGAAGTCCCTGTCACTTGACACTCCTGCCATGAACTGGTTTACATCCTACCTTGAAAACAGACAACAGGCAGTTCTCTGGCAAAACCATCTTTCTGACCTCCTTCCTACCTCCCTAGGTGTCCCCCAAGGCTCCATATTAGGTCCTCTGCTGTTTTCCATTTTCATAAATGACCTTCATCTTTCTACCCCACTCTCTACCTGCATTCAATACGCAGATGACTCCACTATCATCTGTTCAAGTACATCCCAAAACGAACTTCATACTCTTACACAAAAAGCTTTTAGCACAATAGAAGAATGGTTTTCTAACCACTGTCTTCACCTCAACCCCCCAAAAAAACAAACTTCTGCTCTTCACACCCTCCAACTTTTCCACCCCTCTACATTTCACACTCATATCCAGCAATGGTACCATCATTTCCCCAGACCCCACCACTAAACACCTAGGTATTACTATTGATAACCAACTAAATTTTGACACACACATAAATAATACTATTAAGACTATTAACAGAAAACTCGGATCCCTATACAGAATCAAACCTTTCCTTATTTTAGAAGCCAGAACCACAATAGCCAGAACTCACTTAATCTCTACCCTATTATACGCTTCCCCCATATTTACCAATCTTTCCAAAAATAACCTCAGCAAACTCTCTAAATCATATAACAACATAGCCAGATTTGCAACAAGCTCTCCCTATATAACTCATCACTGTCAGAACCTTAAACAACTAGGTTGGCTTGAACTCCCCCACCAACTACAATTCAACCAACTCACTATAGCTCACAAAGCCCTACATCAACCCAATAGCACCCCAATTTTTTCCACCCTCATAATGCCATATAAGACCCTGAAGAATCTATGCTCCTCAAACAAATTATTGATCCTCACTACCCTATCAAAAAACTCAGCTGGTGACTCTTTATTTTCTAACTCTGTGGGTAAAATATGGAATCTTTTGCCACATGACCTAACTGCTCAGACCTCTCTTCAACTATTTAAAACTAACCTAAGACTTTTCTTCACTAACCACTGGTTATGATCTTGTACCATTCCTGATTAACTCTCTGACCTCACAGTATCGAATACTATCTTACATTTTTACTAAATACTAACCTTTATTACTAATTGATTTATCATGCTAGTCATGTCTACTATTAGCCATGACTAACTTTGAAAACGTTTTTTTTTTTTTCAATTTGATACCTAAAGATGCAACATTCTGGTAATGTCAATTTTCTTTATTTGTATCTTGGATTTGATCTGTTTTTTTTTTTTTTTTTTTTATTATTTTTTATACTTGAATGCATGTATGTATTTGTATCTATGTATGTATTCTCGTATGTTCCTTAATATGTTTCTTCATATATCTTATAAGTTTTGTGGAGCTTTTCTCCCCGGGCCTCTACTGAAAATGGATATGTATCCAGTTAGACTAGCCCGGTCAACAAATGTAAGAACATTACTCAAGCCCCAACACCCTAGCCCAAAGGTTCCTGGAGTTCATAAACTCAAATGCTATGGAACAACTAGTCACCATTCCCACAAGAGGAGAAAATATACTAGACCTGATCATCACAAACATGGGGACAAAATGCTCCACACCGGAAGTATATCCCTCATTGGTGAGATCAGACCATAAATTAATCTCACTGGAGATCCACATCCCGCCCCCAACCCCAGCAAAAAAGACCACAGTGAAGAACTTCTCAAAAGCAAACTTCACACTTCTTAAGACTGGAGTGGTATCCTTCAAGGCCCCGAGCCAGTGGAAACCACAACCCACGCTGCTGAAACCCTTACAAATGCCTTCTACGAGCACCTCCAGGAATGTATGGATCAAGCAATCCCTAATAAAATCAAGACCCTTTCCACCAAAGGCAGGCGCCCGGTCTGGTGGACCCCAGCCATAAACAAACTCTACAACAAGAGGAGAAAGCTACTACATGACAGAGCAAAATCCCTAAAAGGGAAGGCATCTCTGATCAATACTAGCAAAAATCTATGATCACTCATAAAATCATCCAAGGCCAACTTTGAGAGAAAAATCGCTAAAGACACAAAAGACAATCATAAGGCCTTCTTTAGCTATGTTAGAAACCTGGGTGGAAACTCCCAGATATGCTCAGAATTAGTCCAAAATGATACAAAAATCACTGAACCCACAGACATTGCCAACATACTGGCAGACAGGTTCAGTGCAAATTTCTCCCCCCCCCATAAACACAAATATCTATCCCACCAGAGTCTAGCCTCCCAAACATCTCAGATGCCCAGGTGAGAGCTGCTCTCTCTAAAGCAAAAACACAGCATCAATGGGACCAGACGGTGTCCCCGGCTGTGTGCTAAAGGAACTCAATGAGGAACTAAACCCAAACATAAGGCTGCTGTTTAATCTTAGCCTTACTACAGGATACACTCCAAAGAATGGCGACGGCAACTGTGGTC
>NC_056726.1:1432877688-1432892688 GCF_019279795.1 Protopterus annectens
ATATAAACCTGCAGCCACTGTGAACTGTACTGAACATAAATAAGATGCTCTTAGTTGCAGTAAGGCCCACCAATTACAGGAGTTCCTTCCAACCCAAGATAATTAGGGTACTTCTATACAAGAAGAATTCACTCCAAACGACCTAACCCAGCAGGCACCATCATCCCTGCACCTCAGAATCAAAGCCAACTACCTACCCCAATAATTGACTTCAATTGTTGGCTTAGATTTTTCTGTACAATATTTGACAGCCTGGGAGGGTATGATTGACAGGCCATACTGTTTCATCAGGGAAGGTCTTCACCTGTCCCCTCTAGGCTTTTAAATATGTGATAAAACATTGTCCACCCCCATAGTTTCTTGTTTAGGTAATGGCAACCATGTAAACCTACCAACATAAAGAAATAAGCAAAGGAAAATATAAATGTGCTACAGATAAATGCTAGAAGCGTAAACAAGAAACTCCACACCCTGCTTGCTCTCCTCACCTTTATTTTATTTTATTTTAGTTTATTTTAGTTAACTTTTATTTACTGGGAATGTCTGACTTGGAATGAGCCAATTTTCAGGGGAGGTCTGGGGAGAAACGCTTCAGACATGTCTTTGTAATGTGGGAGGAAACCAGAGCATCCAGAGGAAACCCACATGAATGCAAGGAGGACATGCAGACTCCACACAGAAGAAACCCCAGCTGAGAGTTGATTCAGAGAACCTCTTGCTGTGAGGCAACAATGCTAACCACTACAACACTGCGCCATCCATCCTTTAAGGATATAGATGGCTGTATAGTGGCCAAATGTGGTTTAGTTCAGTAGAGTTTTCGAGTTATACAGGGCTATAATGCCTTCCCACATTTAGATCAGCTACTATACAGGAAAGGAAAAAAGATGGAGATATCTCAATCTTCATTGAGAAGAGGCTCACATCAAGGCTGGTAAAGCAATATGATGATCTCGACATTTTTGATTCCATCTCTCCATCGACAAAGTCTATTACAATATTCTAGCTAGTGGTGAAATGTCCTCTATGACCCAAGAATGCCATGGTACCTGCTAATAAAATCTGAACTCAATCAGCATTAAATCTAATACCATATACCTGGGTGACTTCAACTACCTAGCTATAAAATCGGAAACATAAACAAGCACTAGTGTGCAAGCACAAAGATTGCTGGGCTTTGTTAATAAAAGTGCTCTGGACCAACTAGCCAAATAGCCAACTAGAGGAAACAACCTCTTTGACCTTGTTATCACAGATGTTAGGAGATTATGCCCCATACCTTGTTTAACATCTTCACTTGTCAGTAGGTCTGACCATAAAGCAGTTTTATTTGAAATAAAACTAAAACTGGATATGTTTGCTGTCTCTGGAAATCTTAGAAATTGCTCCAAGCAAACTTCCTACACTGGCAAGTTTTAAATCCCCTACAAACTGACAAAACTCTACTGCTTATACAGAAATGTATAACATTAACTTTTATTTGCATGTAACCCACTGCATAGAAGCAGCTGTACCCTGAAGAAACAAGTGGAGGGCAAAGCCTAAAAAGAAACTGCCTGTTGGAACCACAATATGAATAAGCTTTATAACAAAGGGAAGAAAACTGTGGCCAAAAATAAGAAATGCAACACCCAGCATATTAGGAATCCCTTTATTAAATTAAATGAGCAACTCAGGAGTCTAATAAAAATTACCAAGGCAAAATTTGAGGTAAAAGTGAAAAGTAAAAGTCACCAGACCAAGGAAAATCTCAAGGCCTTATTCAGCTATGTCCATAATCTAAAAAGCTCTGCGTAATAGTGCACTTAGCTGATTGTGAATGATACCTCCTATACAAAAGCTGCAAATATAGGAAACCTGCTAGCCAATAAATTCAGCTCCAACATCACCCATATCTCACCAATGAATATCTCTCAAGAAATATAAGAAACCATTATGACTCCAGCTATCAAACTGGACCATGTCTCCTAAAAGCTAAAACTACTGCATCTGTGGGCACTTATAATATCCATGGATGTATTCTGAATTCATAAACCATAACTTACCCATGCCTATAACAACTGTTCAACCACAGCCCAAGTGGGTTTCATAACAAGAGAATGGAGGAAAGCAACAGTTATACTCCTACATAAGGGAGGGCCACCTACCAATCCAGGTAACTACTGACCCATATGTCTGACCAGCTCATGTAAAGCCATGGAAAGAATTATCATGGAATTATTCAAAAAGAATATAAGAAACTGCTAAGCACTGGACCCATCTTAGTTTGGTTTCACCGAAAGAAGGTCATGCTTGCATAACTTAGTGGACGTTTTTGAAAAAAAATACCAAAGCAATAGAAGACAGCAAGATGGTACCTACCTTCTGTCTACCTAGACCAGGCCAAAGCTTTAGACACAATGCCCTACTCAAGCACTGTTGATAAGTTTACTAAATTAGGAATAAACCCTTACATACATACATGCAAGCTTTTCATGCATGGGCATTAATGCCCTTCTGGTCTGGCAATGTACCAGGCATTCCCATAATAAGTGTCCAGCATGTTCTTACAAATATCTAAACAAATGCTTACTATAATATAATTTGGTAGTCTTGTTCCATGCATCAGCTACTCTGTCAGAGAGCCAGTTAGTACACCTTTGATTCCTATATAATCTTCTACATAGGTTGTCTGATTATACTCTGTTACTCTTTGATAACCAAAACATTTCCAAAGGTAGTTGTTTCTAAATGCCCTAAATACTTGAATTTTGTCTCATCTTAATGATCTGTTTGAGACACTAAGTTCAGATATTTTAGTTTTTCATGACAACTTAAATTTTCACATCCATGGATGCCCTTGGCATATTTCTGCTGTAGTCTTTCTAATTTACTCATGATTATTTTCTTATAAGGTTCACATACTGCTGTTCCTTACTCTAGTTTGGGTCTAATGCAATGCAATAAACAAACAATAATTTAATCACTTCTCATTCCCTAGATTTTATAAATCTTTTTATACAACCTATAGTTCTATAACTATCATTAGCCAATTGGATGATATGACTAGAAAAACTCAAAGCTGGATCTACCCATATACCTAGGTCCTTAAAAGAATCAACAGTTTCAATCTCTGTGTGCTGTATTAAATATTCACCTTTCCATCTATGTATTCCAATTCTCATATGCTGAGTTTTTTTGAACTTATCAGGACATTATTATCATGTGCCTAAATGGCCAATTTAGTCAAGTTTTATTGCAGACATACCCGATCTCCCACACATGTAATCAGTTTACCCATTTTCATTTTATCTGCATACAGACTGTCGAACACCTCAGATGAAAAAAGGTCTGAAAGATATAACCCAAACATACATGGGCCCAAAACAGAGCCCAGTGGACACACTGACTGTAACCCAGAATTTCACCTGTGCACTTGCTGCATTTTACTTGTCATGCGCTGTTTGTAAGCCATGCAGCTAGCCTTCTTATTATAGGTTTAGGTTTATAGGTGTGTACTAGGCTAATGGCCCTGGAGCCTTTACAAGCCTAGCCCATAGGATTACCCTGGCATCCTGCCACCCAATCTTAGTTCCCAGTGCCTCTGTCGAGTAGAGCCAATGGAGTGATCCCTGGGGTGAATATTCTATTTCCCATCCACTCATCAAGATTTCCCTTGAAGAGGGCCAGTGAGGTGCTCTGTGTAACATGTATTGGAAGTCTATTCCATAGCATGGGCCATCTCTGTGTTATGAACCTGTCCCTCCAGCATGTTCTGTTGATTGTGGTAATAAGGTTGAGGTCTCTGGAGTGTGTGGTATGGAGGGATTAAGATTTCTTTAGATGTAGCATTTCTAACATTGCTGGGTCAGACATGGCTTTGTAAGTCAAGCAGAGATCGCCTCTAAGTAGGCGATATGAGACAGAGAATAGTTGGAGTTTTTTGAATCTGTCCATGTAGGGCAAGTGTTTATTGCCTAGGATCCTCCTTGTGAGGTATTTTTGTGGGATATCCAGTTGTTGCAGATGTCTGTTGAGCTACATGCCAAATGGGGCATTGTACTCGATGACTGGCCTAATGAGGAAAGAGTAGAGAACAAGTGACTTAAACCTCAACACAGAAATAAATAGGACGTGCTGGAGGGACAGATTCATAACCCAGAGGCTCCCTACACTCTGGAACAGAATCCCAGTCCATGTTAGGCAGAGCCCCTCACTGACTCTATTCAAGAGAAATCTCGACGAGTGGATGGGAGATCATAGGTTTACCCCGGGGGTCATCTCTGTGTCACTACTAGACAGAGGCATAGTAAACTAAACCCTAAAAGGGCATAGTATTCTCATCCTAAGGGGTGGTGTAAGCCACATACACTCTGGCTAGGCTTATAAATGCCTTAGGGCAGATAGCCTAGTACGAACCTATGAACCTATAGATGGAGACACTGACTTCTTTCATCCTGGATGCAAAACCCTTAGTAATGAGATGTGCCACACAGAAGGACTTTCTGACCACAGTGGTAATGTGGTGGTAAAAAGAAAGGTTGCTGTCAAACTGTGTTCCCAGATCTCTTACAATACCTTCTGTGTTCAGTGGACTACCATTGATGTGGTAATTCATGGAAACCGGGTTTTTTCCAAAGGGATAATGACACATTTTTTGGCATTTTCCTTAAGGCCATGGTTCTGACACCAGTCTTGGTCTCAGTGAGGCCTTTCTTTAGGATGTCAACATCACTTGGGGAGTTAATAATAGCTCCCAACTTTTAATCGTCTGCGAACCTAGTCAGTCAGAGTTCCTTTATGTTGGCCTGGACTTCAGAGAAGTAGATACCAAACAGGATAGGAACCAGGACTGAATCTTGTGGGACTCCACTTGTGACTGGTCAGCAGTCTGACTTGGAGTCAGCTATTTCACACTGTGGGTTCTATCTGTGAGTCAGTTTGCAACCCACCAAGTGATACAGGGGTTGATGCCTAGCTTAGTGAGTTTTTCTATGATTCCTGAGTGGGGAATGATATCAAAGGCCTTGGACAAATCAAGGTAGGCTGTATGAACCACATCGCCTTCATCCACATCTCTGGTGACTGACTCAAAGAAGTCAACCAGGTTGAGCATGCATGATCTACCTTTCACAAAGCCAAACTGTATGGGATCTAGAGTTTGGAGATTCTCTATATCCTTGTTTATTAGGTCCATGATGATGAATTCCATAGCTTTGCATATCAGACTCATCAGGCTATTGGAGTGATAGTTCCCAGGATCTGTAGTCACTCCTCCTTTGAGGAAAGGGATGACTGTGGCAGTGCGCCATTCGGTAGGGACAAAGCCTGAGGTGAGGCTGTGATTGAAAAGGGAACACAGATGAGGTTCCAGTTCACTCTGTAGTTCATGTAGAACACAGCCAGTGATATTGTCAGGTCCCATAGAAGCTGTATTCTTGGCCTTGGACAGTGCTGTTTTAACCTGTGCAGAAGTAATACTGGGTGCCTGGCAATCTACTGGTATTGCGATTGGTCCTTTGGGGGGTAAAGTTGGCACTGAATCTGTCAGCCAGTATACTGGCAATATCTATTGGCTCAGTATAGGAGTTACCATTGTGCAGTAACTGAGAGCAAATCCGGGTATTGCTGTGGAGATTCATTATATAACTATAGAAGGCCTTATGGTTGTCTTTACTATCTGCTGCAATTCTGTTTTCATAGCTAGCTTTAGAGGATTTGATGAGGGATCTCAACTTTTTGTTGAGGCTGACAAGGGAGTTTTTCCAGTCATCGGACTTCACCTTATTCCACATCAGTTTCCTCCTTCTGTTGTAGAGTTTGTTTATGGCAGATGACCACCAGATTGCCTTCCTTTTTTTGGAGGAGAGTGTCTTGGTTCTATTGGGTATGATGAGATCCATGCATTTGTGTACGTGTTCATACAGTGCATTGTGTATAATTCGGCGGTCATGCAACTATTCTACATTTGCATAGGTGCCATGAAGTTAGCCACTGCTGTTTTTAGGAGGCCAAAGTTAGCTTTGGAAAAGTTTTTCGTGGTGTTTACCTTTGCGGGGTGAATCTTGTGAGGGATGTGGATTTGCAAGGTGATTAGTTTATGATTGGATCTAACCAGGGAGGAGTTGACTATTGGTGTAGAGCAACGGTCGCCCATGTTAGTAAAGACCAGGTCAAGGATGTTGCTACCTCTAGTTGGGGTAAGAATGAGCTGGTCCAGGGCATTGGCATTAATGAATTCCAGGAAATGTTGGGCAAGTGTATTGGTACACAAGTAGTTTTTCCAGTTAATGGAGAGGTAGTTAAAGTCACCCAGTATGACAGTATTAGATTGGACCCTAATATTCTGTAGGGTGCTTAGGAATGTGGAGTGTGAGTCTTGGGACATGGTTGAGGACCTATAGCAGGCTCTGACCTTAATCTTTGTCTTGCCCAATGTTAGCTGCACCTGATGTATCTCTGATGTGTTATGTTGGGCTACCACTCTGGAGGTGTGCATATCCTTTATGACTATGGAAACACCACTGCCTTTGGAGTTACAGTCCAAGTTCTGTGGCCGAAAGGTGTGGAATGAGTTATAACCTGGTAGTGCAGGGGTGCTTTCTGCTGCCTTTAACCAGGTCTCTGTTACAGCACAAATGTTGATGTTTTCCATTTTAAGGAGTGCTTTGAGTAAGTGCATTTTGAGATTTAGACTTTAGCATTGAGCAGCATCACCCTCAGAATGCATTTGTTTGTAGCTGTTGCAATGCTAATTTGGTCTTTGGAACACCACCTAAAAAGGCACTATAGGGGTGGCAAGAGCCTTGGCCAGTATCCAGAAACTCAGGGGTGACAGATGCAGGCCATCTCTGGCAAAGCATTGAGGTCTGTCAATCATGCCATCCCAGGCAGACAGATACTGGATCCCCTTAGAGTGACACCAGAAACTTAGACAATTGTTGAAATCAATCATTTTCTGCTTTTACTGTGGTATCATTCTGGGTGATGGTAGGATGCTGCTCAGGGCTAGGGTCATACCAGCCTGGGCTACATAATCCAATAACTCCTCCATGTCTCTTTTCATGTAGTCCAGGGAGGTACATCTCAGGTCATTCACACCCACATGTACAGTGATAGAGTCAAATTTGTATATGTTGTTGAGGGACCTGAGTGCATGCATTATGTGGTGAATCCTGGCACCTGACAGGCAGCTGACTATTACTTTCTCCTTATTCAACCTAGTCGGTGGGACATCAGTGTGCCTCACTATCGAGTCACCTATGACTAGTGTGTTGGGCATGCTGTTTTGCCTTAGGGGCTTTGGTTGAGTGGCACACTGTTTAGGAGAGTTATGTGTCTCGTGATTAGTATTGTGTTGTAGTGGTCGAGTGTGTTTCTGCCTTGGAGGACTTTGCTGTTTGGGTAGATTTCTGTTGAGTGCCTCCGTGAAGGTGGGTGTGTGGTTTGTGTTTTTATGACAAGGCAGTGATGTTGTGTGTTCTGGGGGGCTATGTGTTCTATGCGGTGTGGTGCAAGTGTTGACCTTCTGCTCTTGAGCAGCTATTCCAGTCTTAGCTGGAGAGTGCGTGACTTCCAATTTGGATATATAAGTGCATCTTTCACAAGTCTGAGTGTTGGGAGGCAGGAAGAGAGGGTTGTCAGTGTACATGAGGCAGTTGCTGCATTGCCTCAGGTTGTCCAAGTTCATCAGGTTAATAGGAGAAAGCACAGGGAACAGACCTTTAGACAGGCTTGGAGGGGTGGGCATTAATAATAAGTACTGGAGCTGTTTCCTTGTAGAATGTTTAGTGCTTGTAGCACTTTTGTGTGCCACAATAATTGCTGCAAGAAGTCTGGTAAAATGTTAGACTAATAAGCTAATAAAAGTGCAGGTGAGGAGAGAACTGGCAGGTCTAAGGGAAAAATTGAAGAGCAGACTTTGGCACCACTCAGAAGCTTACAAACAGTCCTGGATACAGCAAATCTGTATCTGGACTAGACTAGTTACAGGAAAGGTGGGAAACAAGCACAAACATGGACTTTTAAACCAGAAAGTTGAAAGAGATGGCAAAACTGCCCAAACAGCCAATAAACTACCATTTCTGGGCCAGAAACCACTCCTCTTGTGGTAGATAGGCTTCCTAGTGCTTACCACTCCCACAGATAAGCTAGAAGGCTTCCTTCCAACACAGAAAGGCTTGGGGGGCTCAAAAGCTTACAAACAGTCCTGGATACAACAAATCTGTATCTGGACTAGACTGGTTACAGGAAAGGCAGGAAACAAGCTTAGATTTTTTTTTTACAGAAAAGTAGCTAAAACAGCACTAAAAACAATTCAATTGCAGTGCATGCTAGCACACTCGCATGTGTAGCAATATTAAACCAAATACAATTTAAATAAATGCAATTTCTTCAAAGTGTATTCTGAACTGAAATAAATTATTCTTTTATTCAACTCTGCATAGTTAAAAAGTGCCAAAAATATACTTAACAGCTTAGAAGTACATTCAGTCAGAACACAAGGAGATTCTAGCATTTTTTTACTAAAATGGAAATGGAGAAAGGAGGAACTGAATATAATTCAAGGTTAAGAACCTAAATGGGTTGGCCTTCTCAAATGTTCTGTCTCTATTAGGTAGATTGAACAAATGACACTAGACTGGGAGGAGTGTCCCAGATCAAATTTACAGTAGGGGTGGGCAACTGCAAAGCCACCGAGTATATGAGCAAGATACCAATAGGGAGGAAAGGTGGGAAACTATTTTAAGCAGAAAATACTACAGAAATGTTTATTATAGCAGAAAAAACAGCAGTGAGCCACTAAATGAAAGTTTTAAACAGATAAAAGAGCAAGGAGACTCTAGAGAATGTTTTTAACTGCAAATAAATCAGTTATATGATACACTCTTTGGCAGAAATCAGAACAAATAAACAGATGTTTAACAAATGGAAAAAATTTCCAGTTAATACCTTACACACAGTGAAACTAGCTGGAAAAGATTTACAAACAGTGTGACAGTAAAAAAAATATTTTTCAGGCCCTGTAAGGTAAACAATTTTAGTACAAATGTGCAGATTAGGTTATAGCAATAAAATATAGTAAAACATATGCAGCAGACAATAAAAAGTGCTACAGATATCTATAATAAGCAATACCTAGTAAAAATAAGCAAAAAAAAAAAAACAGAATACTTATTGTTATATATCACAGATCAGAGTTGTGGTCAGTGCCCCTCCTCCGTATAGCTCTGTGTTCTCTATCAGCAGAAGATGGTTGCCAGAAACACAGGAAACCTAACAAACAAAACTACCAGGCCTGGATAAGAGCAACCTCTATCCATACCTGACTAGAACACAAGAACATCCCAAAAAATGCACAGATAGAGAACTCACAAACAGAAAATACAACTCTCAGTATGAAAAAGCAGTTTACAGTTAAGTAATTCAGTAAAAATGCAATTACAGTAATGAAACACTATCTAGCAATGAAAAATACAGTTAAAACAATATAAAACAGTACACAAATGCAGTGAAACAGTAAGAATAAACTTTATAACAGTGCAAAATGTAGTAGATTAGCTGCATATCAGGAATACATCAATACCTAATTCCATTTCTGACAATTTGTACAAAATTACCTTCTGCATTATTTTTCTACAACAAGAAAGTAATCATATAGGTCTGAATGACTCTGGGATTGTCCTGTTCCCATTTTTCTTAAAGATAGGTTTAACAAGTACATGTCTCCAGTCCTAAGGAATCTCCCCATACTTAAATGTCCTAGTAAATAACAGATATAATGGTACTGTGAGCTCATGCTGAAGTATTTTTATGTCATTATTACTAAATATATATCCTACTTTTGCCTTGCTTGGGTTCAGTTTACATAGTTATTTTTCAATATAATCTAATTTAATTTCAGTATCTGAGGTTACCTGGATGTAACTAAGACAATTTGTCATACCCTTGTTAAGGCAAGCATCTTTGCATAAGATTTTGTAAATATATCTATAACGTTGCATTTCACTATATATTTTAGGATCTACACACAATTTCTCAATTTGTACAGCTTTACTCTTATCACATCTTATCTAGGTATAAAATGGATTCCTATTATGCTCAATATCATTATATACATTTTCTTCAAATGTTTTGTTAATCTTGTTTCACACGCATTCTATAGCTATGTCAAGAATCTCAATGGCAACACTTAGATCTGCTCTGAGTTACAGAACAATGGCATTAAATATACAGAACCAAGTGATATTCCCAAACATCCTGGCAGATAGGTTCAGTGCTAACTTTACCCCCCTCTCACCTCCTAAAAAGTCCATCTCTATACCGAAAGAATGCAGTTCCTGTAATCACGGCTGCACAGGTAAAAACCACACTCTCCAAAGCCTAGAACACAGCATCCATGGGACCAGGCTGCGTTCTACACAAATTACAGAATGAACTGGCACCCCACCTAAGTACCATGTTCAGTCATAGCCTCACCTCAGGCTTTGTGCCTGCTGAATGCTGCACAGCGATGGTTATCCCACTCCACAAAAGGGGATCCACCATGGACCCTGGGAACTACCACCCCATTAGCCTGATGAGCCTGGTATGAAAGACCATGGAACGTATCATCATGAAACTTATAAACAAAGACATTGGTAATCTCCAAACTCTGGACCCCACCCAGTTCATGTTTGTAAAAGGCAGATCATGTCTCCTAAACCTGATAGACTTCTTTGAAGCAGTAACTAAAGCCATAGATGTGGGTAAGGTGGTTCACACAGTCTATCTAGATCTCACCAAGGCTTTTGACACCATCCCCCACTATGGAATTATAGATAAACTCACTAAACTAGGTTTAAATCCTTATGTCACAAGATGGTTTGCCAACTGGCTCACTGACAGAACCCACACTGTGAAAGTAGCAGACTCCAAATCTGACTTCAGACCAGTGACAAGTTGAGTACCACAGGGTTCAGTTCTGGGTCCTTTCTTGTTTGGTATCTACTTCTCTGAAGTACAGGCTAACACAGAAGGTCTTTGGCTAATGAAGTTTGCAGATGACTGCAAACTAGGAGCCATAATCAAAACTCCTAATGATGTGGACGTCCTAGAAAAGGGCCTCACTGAGACATATGCCTGGTGTCAAAGCCATGGCCTCAAGCTTAATGCCAAAAAGTGCATTGTATTCCCTTTTGGTAAAAACTCTGTACCCATGAACTACCACATAGGCAGTAGTCTACTTAACACTGAAAGTGTGATAAGAGACCTTGGGACACAGGTCCTTTGATAATCACATCACCACAGTATTCAGGAAATCCTTCTACGTGGCACACCTCACCACAAAAGGTTTCTCATCCAGAAAAAAAGAGGTCATTGTTCCCCTCTACTCATCACTCATTAGACCCATTATAGAGTACGATGCCCCTTTTGGTATGTACCTCACAAGACACCTACAACAACTGGAAAGGCCACAGAAATACCTCACAAAGATGATTACCAGCCTCAAACATATGCCCTACGCAGACCGTCTCAAAAAACTCCAGCTTTACTCCGTTGCATATCGCCTACTCAGAGGCAATCTCTGCTTAACATACAAAGCTATGTCAAACCCAGAGCTGCTGGACATGCTCCACTTAAAGAAATCCCAATCCTTCTGAGCTACACGCTCTAGGGACATAAACCTTGTCACCACAATAAACAGAACATGCTGGAGGGATAGATTACTGTCCCAGAGACTTGCCAAACTCTGGAACAAACTACCTATCTATATCAAACAAAGCTCCTCATTTGCACTCTTCAAGAAAAATCTTGATGATTGGATGGGAAATAGGTAATTCACCCCGGGAATCATTTCTGTGCCTCTGCTCGACAGGGGCACAGGAAAATAATTTTCTTGGGTGGCGAAAGCCAGGGTACCTTTTTGGCTAAGCTTATATAGGTTCTAGGGCCGATAGCCTAGTACCTACCTTTGAACCTATGAACTATTTAGTTTGTTTATCCAGCTTGTTTATTTCAGTTTTCAAAGTTATAGGTCAACCTCTTTTTCATTTGTTACTTTTTTACCGTAATCTTAATGAAGTATTTTATTATTATTTTGGGACTATATCTTCCTGACCTTGTGTGCTTAGATTCTCGTGGTAAACTTTTTTCAGTTTTTTTTTTGCATTCAAATAATGTATCTTTCAAAACTTGACACATTTCTTTCTGCTTTTTTCCACTGAACACATCACTCTAATTACCTTTATATACTGATAGTTTGCATCTGTATAGTTGATTAATATTCTATGCAATGGCTTAGATTTCAGTTTGTTGGAATTATCTACCCTTTATAACTCTATGAACACTGTCACTTCACATCAGCAGTGGTAAAGCCTGACATGAAGCAACAGTCATTTCCTTACAGCACAAAGAATGTCTAGTATGTTCTGCTCCGTTAGGCTTTTTTACAGTCTGAAGTAATTGCTGTTCCTGAATATATATATTATAAATGATGTCCTTACTAATATTTTTGAATCAATGTTATTCCAGTCTGTCTTTAGTAAATTTAACTACTAAGATGCTATTATTTTTCTCTTCTGTGTTTCATGCAAGAAATGTATGAATTCCTCTAGATCATCAGCACTTGACTATGGTGGCCTATAGACTCCAAGAATTGTTACATGTTCCATGGTTGTCTTTATTGTTACAGTTATACAATCTACAGTATTGCTGTTATCCATTGAGCAAGTAATGATCACAGTTCTCACACAAATCTTTAATTTGTATCGAAATGCCTCCACATAATTTTCTGTTAGAATGTCTGTTACAGTAAAAACATTTGTACCCTGACTGAACTGGATTGCAGTTGATGTTCTTTAACCATGATTCAGAAACAATAACAGCATCAGTTTTGTGGGAATGTAGCAAATCTTCCAGTAAAAATATCTGTGACTGGTGAATTTTTGATCTGGCAAAAATCCTGCCTTGTGTTAGCAAAACGCTGTAATATATCTATTGCAAAAGTTCTCTTTTCTTGTCTTGACAAGTGTGAGTTATGCTGTCTAAACACATTTGTCACCAAATTAAGCTCGGATGCTCTACACATTATCACTTTTTAAAAAGGGATATTTTTCTCTCATAGTAATTTACACACACACAAAAAAAGCTTTTCAATCATGCTGACCAGATTCCACTTTCTATATGTGATTCGTGAAAAAAGTGTCCTAACACCTCCAAAAGATATGTACCAATGTGAATAAAAACAACCCCATGCTCCCTTTCAATAAGGCATTCTAAGGCCTTTTTTACATCCTATATTTGTTTGTGGCAAGCATAACACTATTCAATATCCATCATCTTGTCTGCAGATATAAGTATCAGTTCTTGTAATAATTACTAGTATCTGATTTCTGACCAGGTACAAGGAATCTTCTGCATCTAAATCACTAATATTTGCTCTGTCAGTTATTACAAATGAATGATCCTCATCACCATTAGTCTGATTAACCTTACTATTTTCTTTGCTTATTACATTTGCAGGTGTACAGTTCTTATCCAGCTGTCTTTTATTTTTAAAGCTTGAGCCATGTCATCAATTCTGGACTTTCTCCTATTTTTTTT
Source organism: Protopterus annectens (assembly GCF_019279795.1). Classification (NCBI taxonomy): domain Eukaryota; kingdom Metazoa; phylum Chordata; order Ceratodontiformes; family Protopteridae; genus Protopterus; species Protopterus annectens. The sequence goes on from NC_056726.1 coordinate 1,432,891,252, forward strand.
TTTTTTACAGTAGTGTACTTCAGTTCTTCCAAACTCAGTTTTGATTTCTTCCTTTTCTCCTGATCTTTGCCTCTTTTTTTCTACCTTCTCTGTAGACTGGATGTTTCATGATTGAATAATTATTTTATTTCCTATAATCTTTTTCTTATATAACTAAGCAGTGTCCTTTTTCATATATATTCACTTTGATTTATAGACATTAATTAGTGTGTTTTCTTCCTTGTTATTTGTTGTGAACTTCTTTTATTTTAAATTTTCTTCTACATGCTCCAAATCCTCAGATTGCTAAATAAATGTTTCCTGAATTTTAAAGTTGTCATCAGTAGTGTTGTGTTAAACAAGGGATTAAGTGATATTTACTGCAAATATACACTTCCTTTTCTAAATGTGTTATATTTGCATTTTATCTAATACTGTTTACCTCATCAGCCCAGTTCAAAGATTCATAAGTTCATAAGTGTGCAATAGGCAAATGACCACAAGGGCCTTTTTAAGCCTAGCCATGCATCTCAAATCTCTGACAGGTTTTAGTACCCTTGATAATTGTAAGCAGGTGCTTGGGAGATGAACCATTTATAGGTTGCCTGTGTCCATTAGAGACATACGTGCCCAACCAGGGATGAATTTCCTGTTCCTCATCCAATTGTCAAAGTTGCACTTGAACTGCGTTAGGCAGGAGCTCTGCTTCACATGGATGTGGAGCCAGTTGCAGAGATGGGATAGTCTCTGGGATACATACTGTACCTGTCTCTCAGCAGGTCCTATTTATATCACAAGCAAGGCGCAAGTCTTTAGAATGGGTAATTCTGATGCTGTTTGTTTTGTGGATATGCAGAAGGTGCATTAAAGTGAGTACTGACAATGCCCAGTATGCCAGGCATAGATCTCCCCTAAAAAGCCTGTAGGAGTGATACTACAAGGATAGGGCCTTGAGGTGGTCTGCATAGGGCATTCTACTTACACTCTCTATTCTTTTAGTGAAGAATCTCTGTGGACATTCCAATTGTTGCATATGCCTGGTTAGGTATATACCAAAGGGGGCATTGTAATCAATGATAGGTTTGATGAATGCCGAACGCAGTGAAACAATGACTTCCTTGGACTTAGATGCCATACCTTTGTTTATAAGCTGCAGAACATAGAATGATTTCCTCACTATTGTAGAGAAGTGATGGTCAATGACTAGATTACTGTCTATGTGTGTCCCCAAGTCCCTGACTACTGGGTCAACTCTAAGAGGTGTGTTGTCAATATGATAGTTACCAGGGGTGGATGACTTCCCAAAGGATACTATTACGCATTTCTTGGCATTTAGTTTTAGTCCATGTTTCTAACACCAGTTGTTTGTCTGTGTCAGCCCTTTCTGGAGAACATTTGTCAGTGTGGGATTCAATGACAGCTCCGAATTTGCAATCACTTGCAAATTAAGTCAGACAG